>NW_026516320.1:0-139404 GCF_025602895.1 Polychytrium aggregatum | reverse complement strand
CCTCCGACTGCCGAACAGCGCATCCAGGCCCACATCGGCGACCCAGACCCCAACCGCACCACTTGGATTGGCATCGATCCTGGAGTCGGCTCCATCTTCACGGCGGTCATCCAAGCACCGGGCCACCAAGACGAGATGGTCTCGTTCTCCAATGGCCACTACCAGCACATGTGTGGCCATACGTCCAACACCAAGTGGCACAATATCATGAAGTATCGACTCAGCATCGAGACCTGGATGTCGACCACCCCCTCGCCCAAGGTGTCGTCCTCGGAGGCTTTCAAGGTCCATCTCACCCATGTCCTGCGACCGGAGCTGCGAGTGCAGCTCGACTTCCACCTTGGCAAGAAGGCCCGTCACCATCGCTTCACGGGCCACAAGAGGCGCCAAGTGGCCGTCGACAGGATGTGCAAGGCCGTCCTGAAGCACGCCCCGATACGGACCGATGTGGTGATCGCCTTTGGCAATGCGTCATGGCGTCAAGGCAAGGGCTATGCATCCAGCCCTCGGAGGCAGCGGTTTGCTCGGTACTTTGAGCAGTTCGAGCACCACCGACGCCGTCCCAATCACCCTCACGGAAGCGTCAAGGTAGTCTCGACGAACGAGTTCAACACCTCACAGGTGTGCACCAAGTGCCTGGAGCCAGTTCGGTTGGAAGGACTCGATACGCCCAGTGTTGCGAATTCCCACTTTGTCAGGAGCTGCAAGAATCCCAGCTGCCGGACAGTGTGGAATCGCGACGTCAATGCGGCGCGCAACATGATCACAGTGTGCAGGTCGATTGTGGAGATCGGAGAGCGACCGGCGGTCTTCACTCGGAGGCTGCCAAAGTGATCTGTTTTATTTCTTGTGGCTTTGCTTGACGCAAGCACAGCACATACTACATGTTCATGGAAACGGCTATATTGTCCCGTTTTTTTCTGAATAAAGTGTACTTGCAATGCCATCTCTGCCCCCATCTATTCCAGCCACCCACATCCGCTCGCTGCCGAACACATGCGGGCTCGAGGAGGACGAGATTGCACTTGCATCTCCCATCTCCCGCCCGACGCCTCTTGTCGAGGCCCCATGCCGCCAGCGGGCTGGGTCGTTGTCGCAGACACCAAACCGTCAGGCGATCCGATTCGCCCGAATTCGCTGCGAAAGTGCTGCAAAACAAGTGCGCTCTTGTTCGGCGCTCGTCCATTACTTCGGCGGCTTGTTGTCACCATTCACGAATGCATGCATGCACCACTCCCACCCACTTCGCCGCCATGCAAGCAAGCAAAGCGGACTCCTCCTCCCCTCCAATCGTCGCCCGCTTGAAATGCTGCCTGTGATGTCCCAGGACGCAGCGCAGAGGCTCGCCAGGCGGCCTCCGAAGTTTCTGTGCTCGGCTTGCCGCCGTGCTGGCCACAAGGCTGATGCGAAAAAAAAAGGTTTTGCCAACCTTTGTCTTGTGTTGCCCACACCGACATCGACATAGTGCTCTTATATAGACCCTCTGCGTCGCCTGTCGCAGCATCCCTCCTCACCCGGCGATATCTCCAGCCTTCCTGCTTCCATTCACCCATCCGTCCGCCTTCGTCGCAGCAAGCCGCCAGACTCCCGCCCGCCTCTCATCCTTCGTCTGGCCCACAGCACCCCCAGCCCGCGATGGTCAGCAACGATGAGCAGCACCAGCAGCAGCCCTTCGAGCTACGCTCCGTCTCTGTCATGCTCGACGGCCGAGGTACGTCGCTCAATAGTCGGTCGAGCAACCTTCCCCCGATCCTGCTCCGTGATTGCGCACCGTCTTGGGAGCGTCTTCTCTGTCGCTAGACTCGGCCACACGATCGCCGTCGCCCAATGCCGCACCCGAATGCTACACCCTGTCCTCCAATCGTGTCTGCTGCCATGTCGGCCGATCGGCCGTTGACCACGCTGTATCCCTTGGCACTGCAGTGAGCATTGAGCACCAGCTGGGCATCTATATCAGCGACTTGATCGACTATGCCAACGACCCGGACATTGAGCTCGACACCGCCCTCGAAAGCCTCAAGTACGTCATGGAGTACCGCATCAAGGGCAAGAAGATGCCCCATCTCGACGCCGAGCTGATGCGCCGGCTCGTCGAAGCCCTGCTGCAGCACTGCAAGCACAAGACCGGATCGCTCATCAAGCAGATCCCCACCAAGGAGGCCGACATGGCCTTCACCCTCTTTGGCGAGTTCCTGGACGAGGTCGAAGAGTTCCGGGACGTGGTCTCCAAGAAGAACTCGGTGGATCTCAAAGAAACCCTGATGATCCACCGGCGATGCCAGCCGTGGTGCACGTTCGAGCAGCGTGAAGATTCGGCCGCGATCCTTGGACTGCTGATGCAGTTCCCTCACTTTGACTGGAAGGACCTCGTCAAGGCCGACGAACACGACGATGTCCAGAAACTCATGGACGAGTTTCCCCAAAAGTTTGCCTCCCCCGCCATGCCTTTGGCTCCTCAGCAGCTCTACCCTCCGTCGGGTACGTCTTGTTCCTCGCTGGATGCATCGGGTATTCGCCTTCGTTGGCGCGCAACGGAGGGCAGCTCGAAACCCTTGCTATGACTGTCGTCGCGATCGTTCGTTGTAAATACCCGTGGTTTCATCCGATCGGCCCGTTGCTGTGTCGCCAGAGACAGACTGGGACCTTTTCCTTGTAGATGCATTGCATGAATGCTGTCCACAGCGTGTCTTTGGTGTCTGGGCATTCCTTTGTCCCATCCCGACGAACGGCGGCTACGACTTCATCGCTGATGCTCACCAAATGCCTCCACCATCCGCTGTCTGCAGCTCTCTATTTCGACAAGAACTCGGAGGCTCTCGCCAAGATGTACCACTCTGACGTCCAAGTTGGTCTGTCCCAGGACAAAGTCGAGGTGTATCGGGAGCACTATTGCGTCAACAAGCTACCAGATCCACCCCGTCCCTCGGTCTGGAAACTGCTGTTCACCCAGATTACCGACTTCATGGTCATCATCCTGATCATTGCTGCGATCGTCGAAGGCGTCACCGACAGCGGCGACCTCAAGTCGTCTGCAGTCTTGTTGATCGTCGTCGTCATCAACGTCATTATTGGCTTCAGCCAGGAGTACAAGGCCACAAGGCCATGGAGGCCTTGATGTCCCTCAGCGTGCCCAAGGTAAGTTCGGCTACTCCGATCCATTGTTCCTGTCCCCGCACATATGTCGTTTGGGCTTGGCGTTTAGCGATGCTAGTCGGAAGCCTGCAGTGCGTGCTCGCTGTCATTGTTTCGCCTGGCAGCCACGAATAACCCATCCCAACGCCGCAACTCCCCCTCATCCTCCCAGGCCACAGTCATCCGCGCTGGCAAGCAAGAGTCGCTCGATGCCGCCGAGCTTGTCCCGGGCGATCTTGTTGTTCTCGAAGAAGGTGACGCTGTCCCGGCCGATCTCCGGCTGTGTGAGGTTGCCCAGCTCGAGATTGTCGAAAGTGTATTGACCGGCGAAAGTGTTGCCGCACCCAAGAGCATCCGAACCATCCGACGACGCGTATGTGTCTTCGATACTACTCTACGATGACTCTCAGGCTATGCTTCACTTGTGCTGCGTGCTTGCGCTGCTTTGGATGATGGCGAGCACTCATCTTTCATATCCACGCAGACCCGCAAGCTTCCGCTAGCCGAATGCAAGGGCAACGCCTTCATGTGCACTGTTGTCGCTCGAGGTCGCGGCAAGGGTATTGTCGTCCGAACCGGCTTGGAGTCTGAGGTAACCGGCTATTTGTTCGGCGGAGCGAGCGTCGGTCGGGTTTTCCATTGCCATTGCCATTGCCATTGCCATTGCCATTGCCATTGCCATTGCCATTGCCATTGCCATTGCCATTGCCATTGCCATTGCCATTGCCATTGCTATTGCTATTGCTATTGCTATTGCTGGTGTGCCTGTACCATGAAGTCATTCCCGCGGGATATTTCAGCCGCTAACGTGCGTATTGCCATCTTGTGATTGTGGATATCAGATTGGTCGTATTTCGCAAGCCATCACATCGACCCCGCACCAAATGACCCACATTCAAAAGAAGCTGCAGTCTCTCGGCACCTGGCTCGTCATCATTGCGTTCCTGCTCTGCGCCATCGTTATCGGCATTGGACTTCTCCATAAGAATCCTGTTGCTGAGATGATTCGAGTCGGCGTCAGGTCAGAGTGCGGGACGTGCTGCTTGTGGCTCCTGCGCGGAAGGCCTTCGCCTTCGCCACTGCCCGCGGCTCTGCCTTGAATCGAGGACTCACATCTCATTTCATGTTCTTGGTCATCTTCCAGCTTGGCTGTTTCTGTTATCCCCGAAGGTCTCGTTGCCGTCGTCACAGGTGGGTGCCAGTCCATATCGCATGAGCATCCGGCATGTGTCTGTCGAGCACTGCTACGGCCAGCACATGTCGGAGGCACTGCCGACGCTCTATCGCTACGCACTCTGTCTCACAAGCACCAATTGGAAATCTCTTCGCTGTTGGTCTGCTCTAGTGACCATGGCACTCGGTGTCCGCCGAATGGCCCAAGAAAACGCCATCGTGCGCAAGCTTGTTTCGGTGGAGTCCCTTGGCTCAGTCACTGTTATCTGCTCCGATAAAACCGGAACCCTGACTGAGGGCAAGATGGGCACTGCCGAGATCTGGGCGAGTGACAACAACCTCTATTTGTACACACACTCGACCTCGATGGATCCCGAGAAGGGGTGTGCCCAGCTGTGTGCCCCTGCAATCCTCGAAGATGCCATGGCTGACACGGCTGAGCAGATCGGCAAGAAAGACGAGCAGCGCAAGCAGGGCGCCTCGAACATTTCAAAATCGCTCGAAAGCTGCCCTCCGTCGCTGCTCCTGTCGACGATGGTCTCGTGCCTCTGCAACAACGGTACCATCAACAAGGACCCCGAAACCAACAAGTGGAAGCCCATCGGCGACCCCACCGAAATCGCCATGGTCATTGCCGCCCAGAAGGTCGGGTTCACGCGCGAATGGTTCCAAAACAACCTCGGACTGCAGAAGCTTGGCGAGTACGCCTTTGACAGCGACCGCAAACTTATGTCGGCCGTGTTTGCCTTGGGCTCTCCAAAGTCCGGCATCTATGAGCTCCCGGCCAGCGACCTCTCCTTTGTCCTGGTGAAAGGCGCCCCCGAGGGCGTTCTGAGCAAGTGTACACACTACTTCCCGCCTATCACGACTGGCCAATCTGCCTTGGACTACATTGCCAACGCCGCACCTGTGCCTCTCGACGATCGCTATGTGGCCTACGTTTCGGAGCGAGCGACGTCCATGGCCTCCAAGGGTCTCCGTGTCCTGGCCCTTGCCATGAAGCGCCAGTCGGTGGCCGAGGGCAGCAACATCATCGCTGGCAAGAAGGAGAGTCTCGCCGAATCAAACCTCGGCTTTGTCGGACTGATTGGACTGATCGATCCCCCAAAGTGAGAAATCGCCTGGCGGCTCGCTTGAGTGTGCATGCACGGCTTGCTTCTCGTCCTGTGGCTTTTGTGCTGTGCCTGTATCTGCTGTTACTCTGTGCCGTCGCCGTGGTTGCTTCTGGTTTGGTGGATCGCACCGTGGCATTTGGCTCACCGTTACCTTTGGCTCATCGTGGCAATCTCTGGAATAGGGAGGGCGTCAAGGAGAGTATCGCAAGCTGCCACCGTGCCGGAATCACCGTCATCATGATTACCGGTGACCATGTCAACACGGCCGTCGCCATTGCCAAGCAGCTTGGCATCATCAACCCCGAGAACCCCAGCGAGGTGAGTGGTCTCGGGATCTGGGAGACTCTTGTCTGACCGGCACGGGCACAGCGAGACTTTGATCCAATCCATTCGCTTACTGAGCCACAAACAACACTCTGTGATTCTTGGGCTGGGAATGTGTGGCGCTGACACTGTGATTCCCTCCACTGCACAGAGCCGAGCCATGAAAGGCTACGAGATTGATGTGCTGTCGGAGGAGGCGCTTGCCCAGCAGCGGCCCTTCCCACGAGTCTTTGCGCGTGTGAGCCCTGACAACAAGCTCAAGATCGTCAAGGCCCTCCAGAAAGCGCGCGAATCGGTGAGTGGTCTCGCCTGGCATCTCGAGATCCAGCGTGGGCGGGAATTTGGTGGCTCGGGCGAGGATGTTCGTGGACAAGCCTCGGCTGATCCTTTTCTTCTCTTTAGGTGGCTATGACTGGCGACGGTGTCAATGACGCTCCTGCCATCAAGAAGGCTGATGTCGGCATTGCCATGGGTATTGGCGGCACCGAGATCACCAAGCAGGCCGCCGACATTGTCCTTGCCGACGACAACTTCTCCACCATCGTGGAGGCCATCCGCGAAGGACGACGTGTCTTTGACAACATCCAGAAGTTTGTGGTTTATCTGCTTTCGTGCAACTCTGCTGAGATCATCCTCTTCCTGCTGTAAGTATAGTTTCTGTGGCGGCGCTCCCAAGGTTGCTGACCGGGTTGGCAAGGATTCCTTGGGACAGGTTGTGGCAGCGACATTGTTGCTCGGTGGCGAGTCGTGGATAATGCGTACTCACTGCAGCCGGCTTCTCTGTTCACCCCCACCCAGTGCTGCCATTATCAACGTGCCAACTCCCTTTTCGACGATCCAGATTCTGTGGGCCAACGTGATTGCGGATATCCCGCCCGCGATGGCACTTGGTGGTAAGTTACATGGCTGGGCCGGTCATACCGCAGCAGCGGCTGGCGTCATACCAACGCTGGGTCCTGCGAATCATCGTCGGTCCAGAGCAGCCGGCTCTGGTGGTGAGTGAACGGATGCGTGGTGCTTACTTAAGGGCCATCCGGCATTATTCCAAACACAGGCGAGCCCCACGAGCGATCGATCATGAACCGCAAGCCCAAAGACCCCACCAAGGGCGTGCTCGACTTTGTCACCTGCAGCATCATCATTGCCCAGGGCCTGACGCAGTCGCTGCTCACGCTCGCCGTGTTCCTGATGGCCGAGAACAACCAGCTTCACATCAAGAACGACCTGTCCTTCAACCGCAGCATGGCCTTCACGGTGCTGACGATGATGCAGCTGATCCAGGGTTTCTATGCTCGCAGTATCGATTCGTCGGTATTCCGGGTGGACTTTTTCAGCAACAAGTTCATGATTGGCGCTGTCGCGCTCAGTACCGTCTTCCTGGTGATGGGCCTCTATGTTCCTGGTAAGCTCACGCGGGATGGCGGCGCCGTGGCATATCTGTGAAGCTCAAGCATCGATCGATGCGGGATGCCGCTGCCGGACGAAAGCGAGCTATGTTTCCTTCATCAAGCTTCAGACCGTGTGCTGGGTTCCCTGTTAGTGACTGGTGCTGTTGTCTTGACTCGGATGCTTGATACCCCCCCCCCAAGGTCTCAACACCGTGCTGGAACTCGAAGACATTGGTGCCATCGGATGGGGAATTGTGTTCATCTGTCTCGTCATCCAACTCGTGATTGTCGAGCTGCTCAAGGTGTTTGCCCGGCGATTCAAGGACGTGGATGTGATGGGCAAGCTGCCCTTCCGCAGGAAGAAGAAGTCCCAGTATGCGTCGTTCCGCAGCGACCACATCTGAGCCCCACCAGCGCTGATCGACGCTGATCCTGGGCCAATTTGTGGCTGGCCGGGAACCAGAAACAGGATAGAGCGACACATCCCCCTTGCACTGCTTGCTCTGTTGGCCTCGAAACAGGGCCATACTGGTTGAAACGCATGCGGGCGAGTGCCCAGGACCGAGTCGTATTGCGCACTCCCTCAGTGCCGCTTCTGCGGCGTGGCTAATACACGCGAGATACGTCTTGGCTATGGTGCCAGTGAATTTCTATGCGATCCGGAATGGAGATGGTTGTGGATCCTGGGTGTGTCTCTGGCCATTTGGCCATTTGGCCATCTGGGGAATCCGGTGGCTGCAATGCATGCACTGCAATCCCGGGGCTGTGGCACCTCCATGCATGGCCTGCGCTTTGAAGCCAGCACCAACCCGTCTTGATCCCATCTGATCTCTCTCCTCTCGGGCTTGCGTGTGTACACCAAAGAGCCGGCGCAGCTCTCTCCCATCTGCTGCTCAAGTGTCTCCGATATGATGAAAGCTGCCAGAACCATCCGAGGCGTGGTGTTCGATGTAGGCTGATCCCTCGTCCGGGCCGTGCTTTGATGAAACCCTGGTCGACACACTTGATCAAACCTCTCTTGGCTGCCTCTGCTGTCGATGTTGGCGGCATCCTCATTTCCTCTCTCCGTCTTCTTTATGCCAGATGGACGGCACCTTGACGATCCCGTTTCTGGTACGGTGGTCGCCACTACGCATCCGATCTGGACTCTTGGCCTTTGCCAATGCCGAGGGCCAGGGACATTGGCGGCAATACCATTGCGTGCTTCTGCGAATCGCTTCCTCACTGACGTTTTCATCGACCTGGTTTCTTCCTTCCCACCTCCACCTTCCCCGATCGCACAAACGTGGCACTCCACAAAACAGAACTTTAAGGAAATGAGGCGGCGACTGGATCTGCACGCCTCGGACGATATTGTGCACAAACTGAACGAATGGACGGGCGAGAGGCGGGTAGCGGCCGAACGGATCATCCGAGAGATGGAGGGTATGTCCAGAGACCGACCCGTAGAACGAGTGCAACGATGATGGCGGCTGCTCCGGCCAGCGTGCAAGTCGACCGACAGGATAAATGATGCCTTGACCCAAAGCCGTTGGGTGCATGAGATTGACATTGTCGCTTGCTTGACCCACCTTTTGTAGAAGAGGCCCTCGCCAACACCCAGCTCCAGCCCAATGTCCACAAGCTGCTCGGCGAGCTGCAGTCGCTCCGGATCCCGCTGGCCATCCTGACCCGCAATGCCATGCCCTCGGTCGCCCACGTCCTCGAGAACCACCTTCCGCAGTATCGCTTCAGCCCCATCATCACCCGCGACTTTGTGCCGACCAAGCCTGCGCCTGATCCGCTCCTGCACATCGCCCGGGCCTGGGGCTACGATCCTCGCGAGCTGATCATGGTCGGCGATGCCAAGGACGATCTTGCCTGCGGCACCCAGGCCGGCGCCGTTACGGTCCTGCTGATGAACGAGGCGAACCGGCATCTGCAGGAGCACGCGACGATTGCCGTCAGCGACCTGGGCCAAGTGACAACGGCCCTCGTTGAGCGAGACATTGTGTTGAGCCAAGCGTAAGAGTGAGAGCCGTGTGTCATTGAATCATCACATGCAGTCTCGTCGAGCGAGCATGGGAGTTGGCGGAAACGGACGCTGACGATACTGGCGACACTGTGCAGTCCGCTGTCCATATATCGCGGCTTCACAAACGCAAAGCAAACACCGACACATGCAGCATCCACCAACGGCAGACATTGACGCAGCGAGCGGGGGGTGGGGAGGTGTGTATTCCGAATCCCGAAGGACAAAAACCGAGCGATTGCTGTTGGACCACAAAATACCAGTGCAACTCCGATTCGTTTCGCTTCGTTTCGTTCCGTTTCGTTCGTGAACGCTGTAGAGAATGCCTGTACAAAATAGCATGCGTGGCGATGCGTGGCGATGGGGGAGGAGAGGGAAAGAGGAGGAGGAGGAGGGAGGGGTTGCGACTCCTGAAGCATGTCCAAGGACGCTGATTGGAGTTTGGAGGACTGTGCGATGCCGAAAAGTATGCGTGCTTAGGCAGCAGGGCCGCCGATGACCTGAGTAAGCACAGAGGAGGGGTGAAGCGGAGGTCAGAGAGATGCCATTGGGATGTTGGACCAACCGATGCGCCAAATCATGCAGCCGGATCGGGCAGTCCGGTCACCCAGAGGTCCGCACTAGCCAAAGGGCCCTCGACGAGTCGACTGCCTCGATGCAGTCGATCGATTCAATGACGGTACACTCCAGGGAGGCCATCTGGACACCGCATCAGCACCACCATTGCGTCGGGGTCATCACGGCGAGATCGGCATTTGTCCATCGCGACACCACGCCAGAATGGAGCAACAGAATGAAACAAGGTCATACTTGCTGGGCCTGCTGGGCCTGTCCATGGGCACCTCCGCGCTGCTGGGCTTCGGCCATCAGGGCAAAGGTCTCGCGCTCAACCTCGAGGGCAACAGGCAGGGCCACCAGTAACGAGGCAGTGGCGACGATCCATCCCAGACCACCGGCCAGTCGCAGGACGCCGTATCCAAGACCGAGGGTGCCCGAGACCGCATTGTAGACCGATCGTCTCGTTGCGTACGGAATGATCTCGGTCAGGGCCGACAGCCGCTCGATCAGCGACTCGTCCATGTCGTCGTCGTCGTCGTCCTCGTCGTCATCGTCCTCGTCGTCGATTCCGTCGATATCGGCGGCGACGCCGGCCTTGGTGCTCGGCTCGTTGCTGCCGTTCACTTCGGTCGGGTTGGCAGGGACCTCTTCCTCCTCGTCCTCAATGTCTTCGTAGTCTTCATCGTTCTCGACCTCGATCTCCTTGATGATGGGATCGTTCGAGGGGATTTCTGTAAGCTGGACCATGGCAGACGGAGGTTGCTTGGAGGATGGCCTGGGGGCTTGGTGGGCGCTGGCTTGACGCTTGACGCTGGGCAGATCAACAGATGGAAGCGTGCGTCCCAGATCCAGATCCCAGACTTGAGAGCGAGGAGGGCAGCGTCCGCAGCCACGCCACCCCCCGAGCCAGAGCCCGCCGAAAATTTTTTCCGTGCGGACAGGGGTCAGCTGACGGGTTCACGCCTTGTCCACGTGGCCACAGCGGCCACAGCGCGACCGGCCACAGAGTGGCTGCATGGCACTGCCAAAAAAGGACACATTGCGATCCAGCAATCCGGGACGGCTGCAGCCACGCACCCACACACATGCTATGGCCTCTCCGCTGCTTCCGATGCTCCGATACTTGCCCGTGCAATCCTCCTTCCGGCCCCGTCTGTCTATCTCCCTGTCTATATCCCTGTCTATCTCCCGCCCTGCATCTGCGCTTATCTCCGCACGCCGAGGATCCATAATCTGCCACGCCTCCCTCTCCGTTTGCCACCATGCCGCCCTCGACAAGATCCCGTTCCAGCGCCTCACCCCGGACCACCCAGGCGATGGAGCAGCGCATCACCCGGTCAAGATCACGGACGCTCATCCAGTCACCAGCATCACCACCCAAACGGCAAAAGACCATGCCTATGCCGACAGCTACCGAGGATCTGGCCGAGTCATCGTCGTCGTCGTCGGTGCTATCGGACGATGCGGCGCTTTCCGGCGACTCATCGAGCGACACCCCTCCATCCGATCGTGAACGATCGCGGGGTACTCGCACGTCACCAAGAGGACTGGCCAGTACTGCAGTCGCCTCGCCTTCAAAGCACGGCTCGCCGTCGACCAGAGCACCACGGCTCAAGGCGAGGCTGAGTGCCTCCGAGAAGGAGATGAGCGAGATCGAGGCTCAGTTGGAGCAGTCCGACTCTGGCGTTGGGCTCGAGGACATCCACATGGCCCAGCGGGCGATCTGGAGCCGCATATCCGAGACCCATACTCCCTCCAAGCTCGTCGATCTCGAGGACCAGAGCCGGTAGGCAGCAACCAATCGCAATCGGATGCACAGAGGAGGCAGACACCGACTGGAGTGGCCGACTGGAGTGGCCGACTGGAGTGACCGACTGGAGTGGCCGACGGAACCTCTATTCTGAATCACTGGGCTGGCTGCGGAGATTGCTCGTTGTCAGAGTCCTCTGGCTTGGATTGTGGTGTCTGCCTGTCATCCTCGCCACACCGTCAAGATGCTGACACCGACGTTACTCTGTTGGGCACCAGCAAGCTGCATGATTTCCTCGAAAAAACGATCCGATATGGAGAAAGCAACAGCATCCTCCTGGTCGGCGATCGAGGAAGCGGCAAGTCGATGGTGAGTCTCACCACCGTCCCGTGCTCTCCCGGCCACTCAGCCGGTCTCGATGCCGGCCATATTGCTGCACGACAGCAGCAGGATGCACTCCCAATTTCCCTCTGCAGGCTCTGCATCTGTCATGCTTATCATCCCTGTCTGCGCGGGGCATTGGCTCACTCGACCCAGACCCTCCGCAAGGCCCTGGAGGCGTTTCGAGACAACGCCGACAGCTCGTCAAAGTCGTTCATGGAAATCCACCTCAATGGACTGATCCACACCGAGGACAAGATCGCGCTGAAGGACATTGTTCGCCAAATGAATCTGGAGCAGCAGATTTATGATCGCAAGATTGTAAGCGTGGCCAGCCACTTCTCGAGCGAGCCGCTTGTACTGAGCGGTAGTGTAGGGGCGTTGATGCGCGCAAGTGCACTCGGGCCGAGGAGGGAAACTGCTCAGCCTGAAAGACTTTACGGCTGACACAAACGACCGACTATGTATGTTTTGTTTGCCACCAGGGTTCATTTGCCGAATGCCTTTCGACCGTCCTCACGGCACTACGCCCGCAATCCAAGAGCAGCTCCATCCCTGTCGTGATCATCATCGAAGAGTTCGATCTGTTTGCCTCCAGGAACCAGAAGCAGTCGCTGCTCTACAATCTCTTTGACATTGTCCAGAACAGCGCTGGCTCTGTCGCCGTGGTCGGAGTAACGTGCCGTGTGGTAAGCAGAGTGCGCCTCAGTTTTGCCCAGTTTGTGGATGCGTGTCTGTGGAGAGCCCTGTCAGCACAGTCGAAGCACGAGGCCAGTTTATGGTTGTGTGGTGTGTGACTTTGGGTCTGCTGATGGACCATGGTCTTGGACTCGATGATCGAGGAGAGACAGGTTACATATCGCGTACTGACGCTTGACTGTGGTGTCTTTTGTTTCGGCTTCCAGGACGCTATTGAGATGCTGGAGAAGCGAGTCAAGTCGCGGTTCTCGCACCAGCAGATCCGCTTCTATTCGCCCATAAAGTACGAAGGCTTTGTTTCGATCATGCAAAACTGTCTCACACTGCGCCAAGAAGATATCCACAGTGCTGAGTATCTCGACTCGTTCAACTCGTATGTTCAGGTACGTTACGCTGCACAACGGGACAATTGCATCGATGCCAACATGATGCAGCGACATCACTGAGCCATCGGACAGGGCTAATGGCTGACGGATATGACTGAAATGCTTGCTTCGTGCGTTCGTACAGGCGCTATTCTCCAATACCCAGTTCACTCGCTTGCTGAAGAGCGTATTTGAGTTCACGCGCAATCCGCGGCTCTTGAACTTGATTTGTGTATGTTGACGGTGCTTGCAAAGACGACAACGTTTGGATAGTCGGGCGCATGAACTCTGTCGATTCGAGATACTGATTCCATGGCTACATCCGATTCACGCTCTAGATGACGCCGGTGTTGCATCTCTCAAAGGCAACACCGTATCTTTCGCACGGCGATTTTATTGAATCTGTGCGAGCACAGCTGGCTGACCAGCCCAAGCAGCTGATGAAAGGTATGTGTGTGTAAGTGGGGAGGGCGCAACCAATCAGCCAATATCCACACCAAGTCGCTCCATTCTGATCCGACGCGCCGGCAATCGTATCTGTTCATCGACAGGACTATCAACCCTGGATTTGTGTTTGTTGGTTGCGATCAGCAAGCTCGTCTACCGAGAAGTGACAAAGTTCAATTTTGAGATGGTGTATGACGAATTCAAAGCCTACATCTATCGAAACCGCAGTCAGGCGGGTGCGTCCAAGCTGCTGTTTCGGAAGCCCGTGGCCCTCAAGGCAAGTCCGGGTGACATGTGAGGGCTGGGATACGATCAAGGAAAGGATGACTTGGCCGGTATCTACCGAGGTCGATGGCAGGCAGCGGCGGACAGAGTCCGATCTTGGACAAGATCTTGGAAATGCCCTGCCGCCTGTGCGCACCTTGTCGGAGCATATAACGGGACTCGCGCTGACCGAACTGCACCGCACTCTGCCGCATGGCTCGGGCTCGCCCGTTTTAGTCGTTCGAGAACCTGCAGTCGATTGAACTCATCAAGCCAACGCAGAGCCTTGGGCAATGCCCGAAAGAGTTCCGTCTGATGGCACTTGCACTCGATCCCAGCCAGATCGAGGATGCCGTCGACGAGCTCGGAGACTCTGTTCTGAAGCACTGGTAAGGATGTGGACGGCAGACCGTCGGTGACGGGGCATGATTGTCCCAAGATTCCGATCGATGCACGCGCGTGTCTGGCGGTCCGCGGCGGCGATCTTCCATCCCGCTGCGAGGCGGCGGTGGCATTCTCCCGATCGCGAGTCGGGGCCCTCTGCGCTCGGCGGGCAGCGTTTGGATCCGAGTCTGGGTCTGTCCGGATCTCTGACGCACGAAGCATCGATGCTGATCCTTGCTCATGTCTGGCTGCATGCACGCAGGGTCAATGCCGGTTAGGAAGAAGCAAGCTCAGCTCGGCGGATGCGGCCGCTGCGGCGGGGGCAAGATCTGGGGAAGCTGACGGCGCAAGGCGGACAAGCCGCAAGAGATCTAGAGGAGCGGAGATATGCAGAGCGACATGAGCGCCGAGAACACGGCCCAGCGGGTGTGCTCGCCGGACTGCAAGCCAGCTCGATCATGGTTTTTTGGGGAGGGGAAGGGAGGGGCATGAAGACAACGCCAATGCGGTGTTGATGGCAATGAAGACACAGATGGCAATGCCGATGGCGATGCTGATGGCGATGCTGATGGCGATGCTGACACCAATCCTGACCTGCCCAAGCCTTGCGTGCGCGGAAGGAACGGAAGGGGGAAGGCCGCGCCTTGTCGTATGTGCGGGGAAGGTTGTGTCTGCCGAGCCAAGGTGTGCAACGGCCAAGGTTTGGCGCACAGTCGACACAGGGCCAGCCGGTGTGCCGTCGCGGTGGACACATCCCACGCCACCAGGCACCCCGAGCAATCACGGCGCAGAGGCGCACGGCGGGTGGGGGGGGGAGTCTGAAGCGCTGTGCAACGCGGAAGCTGAGACAGACGGCAGCACAGGCTGACTGTGCGGAACAGGGCGGCGGGTCACGGGCCGAGGCAAGGGCCGAGGCAAAGGCCCAGGCAAAGGCCCAGGCCACAAGGACAGACGCGCGAGCGATCCTGTTTGCGACAAACAGAAGCATCCGCTGCCAGGACATGAAACACCAGCTTCTTTGCCTCATCTTGCAAGTATCATCCTCATATTGCGAGTAGCAGCACCATATTGCAAGTATCATGTTCATCGTGCGAGTAGCAGCACCATCATCGATGCCGTCCATCGCCGCCACTCTCGCAGCGCAACGCAGTACAGCACACCGCAGCTCGCCGACAGTCCCGACGCCGCTGGCCAGCCGTATTGTGGCCACCCAGGGATCCCATGGGCGGCCGAGCGGGCCGACAAAGAGCAACCAATGCGGATGCCGCTTGTCTTTGCGCGACGCGTCGCCGGCGCGCAGCAGGGAAGCGCGTCGCACAGCGCCACGGCGGCTGGCAGGGGCACACAGACAGAGCGCTCAGGTGCCGCGCGGGCGGTGGTACATGTGTGACGCCAAGCGCGGGCAGGAACAATCCAAAGACACGACGCGCCACTGGCTCGACGGCGATTGGCCCGCGGCGCGGCGGGGTCGGCAACAGCCTTCTCGCGCTTGCTTCTCGGAAGCAAAGTGGGCGGCGGGTGTGGGGGGGAGAATCGGCAGTTCGGGGCTGTGGAGTCGCTTTTTAAGTCGCTTTTTAAGTCGCTTTTGGAGTCGCTTTTCAAGTCGCCGTTGGCTTGGATTCGGTCTTGGACTCGGTCTTGGATTTGGTTCTGAACTTGCCCTTGGACTCGCACTTGCTCTTGGCTCTGCCTGCTCGTCGCCGTCTCTCTCCCGCCCAGTGCCTCGTCTCCCGTGGACCCGTCCATCGGCATCACCTCCCCTCCCCTGGGTTGTCGTGCGCATCACCGGGACACATCCTCAAAGCCCCCTCCCACCGCCGCCGTCTCGCCTCCTTTGCCTGCCGCGCTATGAACCCGTTCTCGGTCGAGCTCAAGGACGTCAAGCACTCTCCTCCATCTCTCGACCCCTCCATCCGCTCCATGTCCTCCAGCCAGCAGACCATGGTTGCCGCCGACAGTGTCGTCGACGGCGCCAAAGACATGACCGAATACCCAACGGCCTCTCGCCAGCACTCACACCGCTTCCGCACGCTGTCGCTACCACGGCTCGGCGGCACCGGCAGCCGCAGGTTCAACAAAAAGAAGGAGCCCAGACTCGAGAAGTGGTTCAAGATCCTCTTCACCTTCTCGGCCGGCTTTGCTCTCATTCTGCCCGTCATCATCGGTGAGTCCCCCCGATGGACAGGATTCGAACACTGCCGCCTCGGCCTTCCCCTCCCCTCCTGTATTGCCGTCCATTCCCGCCGCTCTCGGTCTCCTCCCATTCCTTTCCCGCTCCCCTCTGTGTCCCATTCACGGCCCTCCTGCATCTATTCGCAGCCGCCGACCACCATCCGACTGCTTTCGCTGGCCCCTCTTGGCCTCTGTGTTGTCGCTTCCGCAGCCGAGCCTGTCCTCCCGACTCCTCGCGACTCTGTCTTGCTCCCCCGTCGGCAGTACCGGGCGGACTGTCTTATCGGCGGCTGCCCTTGTTTCGCCGGCGGGGCTCGTCCTCTTCATTCCGATCACTTTCTTCGCTCCGTCGCGGACTGGCCACGTTGGCCTCTGCTGTGCTTTGTCTCGCCAATGCCGAAACACTAACTCTATTTCGCTGCTCCGCCTGCCCAACATCCTTGTCGGTCCTCCCTCTCATGAACGATTTGCTGTTTGCTGTATGGCTCCACAGGATATGCCTTGCACATTCCCATCATCAGCAGCAACGTTGTGGCCCTCGGCCTGGGCTTCTACGGCCTGTTTGTCGTCCTCCACTACTTTGTGCAGGGCTGTTTTGCTCAGGCCAACCGAGTCCGTGTCAACCGGCTGGTCCGCAACCGCCCTGCGAACTGGAGAGGTCTCGCAACCGGTGTGCTGATTGTCGGCTACCGCGAGGACCCCGAGCTCTACCGCCAGTGTCTCGAGAGTTGCAAGGCTCTGCAGTATGACAACCTTCGCCGTGAGTTGTTCAACCCGCATCCATCCTCTGCTTGTTAATTCTGGTCCACTCGAGCGCTCGGCTGATCCTTGCCCATTTCTGCGCTACCGCCACCCGTAGGCATCATCATGGTTGTTGACGGCGACGAAAAGGAGGACGAGTACATGGGCACAATCTTCCAGGAGGTCTTTGGCCCAGATGCCACTGTGATCGTGCCTGGCTTCAACATGCCTGAACTCGGCTCAGAGTCGCCAGAGGCCAAGGCCTTGTACACCGAGCTGCGTGGCGCCAAGGGCCCCATTTGCATTCTGCAGAGTATGTGCTGCGATCTGGCCCTATCCGCTGCTGCCGATTGCTGGCCGTGGCTGCCACCGCCGTGATCAACCAACTTGCCGGCCACTGACTGTCGTTCGTGCAATCCTCACACTCACACTCACACTCGCTCCAGAGCACGGCGGCAAGCGCCACGCCATGTACTGCGGCTTCCATGTCTTCCTCAGCTGCATCCCCACCGACGCCATCATGGTCACCGATTCGGACACCTATCTGGACTGCAACGCCGTCAAGGAGCTTGCCTTCATGCTCGACGACCCCAAGGTCGGCGCTGCCACCGGCGACGTCCGCATCTGGAACGACGACAACTGGATCTCCTTCCTCTCGGCACTCCGCTACTGGGGAGCCTTTAATGTTGAGCGAGCCTGCCAGTCCTTCCACAAGTGTGTTGGATGTGTCTCTGGACCCCTCGGTATCTACCGAACGGAGATCATCCGCGAGATCATCGAACCCTGGGTCAGCCAAAAGTTCCTTGGAGTTCAGTGCACCTACGGAGACGATCGTCACTTGTATGTATCGATATCTGGGTGGCGTGTGTGGTGTCGCCTGCCTGTCGAATACTGATCCCTCTGTCCTGCGATCTCCTCCTTCAGGACCAACCTCACACTGAAGCTTGGCCAGCAGGTCGTCTACACTCACTATGCCTGGTGTCTGACCGAAACCCCGACCCAGTTCATCCGATGGATTGTCCAGCAGACCCGTTGGAGCAAGAGTTTCTACCGAGAGGCCCTCTTCAACGCTCGCTGGTTCCACCGTCATAGCTTGTGGATGGCGTAAGTGACAGCGCATCTCCATCAGTGGCTGTCCCAATACACAAGTGGGGCCACCTCTGCCACTTGCTCCCAATCTAATGCATCCGCCGTCCCTTCCAGATACGAGCTGCTCTTCCAATTTATCTACCCGTGGATCCTGATGTACGCCTTCTTCACTGTCCTCTACAACCCCAAGTCGAGTCTTCGGCTGCTGCTCACTTGGGCCAACATCCTGCTGCTCATGGGCTTCCTCAAGTCTCTCTATGCTGTGGTCATCACCAAAAATGTCAAGTTCCTCCTGGTGACCTTTTACGGATTCCTGTACTTGCACGGTCTCATGCTCGGTAGGCCATTCATGCATGCATCTTGCTTCTGCTGTTCGGTTCTGGCGGAACACTGCCTCAGCGGCCTCACCTGCTGGACCTCCCATACCCATCCCCATATCCATGCACCACAAACGTGCGCACCCGTCTCTGCTATCGTGTGCGCAATTCGCACTTGCTCAAATGCACCACTGTCGTGCTGTCGCGACTGACATGATTTGGGTTTCGCACCGGCAGCCAAAATCCACGCCATCCTCTTCCTCTGGGATAACGGATGGGGAACGTCCTCCCGCTTCGGCGCCAAGATGTCCAAGTGGCAGCAGTACGTCTTTCCGATTATCTGGAACCTGGCCATCTTTGCCGGTGTCGGCTACAACATTGCTAGATTCTTCCTTGGCATCACCGTCGACCCCCTCGACCTTGCCCACCCCGAGCACCAAATCATCCTGCGCTGGGTCTACCTTGGAACCTTCTGCGGCGCCATCGTCCTGGGCATCCTCGGCTACAACATCTACAAGTGCACCAAGCGAAAGCGGGTGGTGGGCTCTTTTGCCGCTCAGGCTTAAGCAAGCTCTCCCTGACTGTGCTCTCGTGTCCGAGTGTGCTGTCGTTGCACCGAAGGATGGTCTCGCGCACCAGCACAAGTTTGCAGCCTCCCACCACTTCCGCATCCACCTCCGTCTCCGTCGCAGCTATAGACCACCGTTGACCACTATTCCCTCGCTAGTCAACATACAGAGTGTGTGTCACTGCGTCGCTCGACTTTTCCCTCCCTCCCGACTCTCTCTGTGCAGTCCCAACCTGCAGGTTGTGCACATTCACATTCTCTCCTTCCTCCCTCTTACCCTTCTCACTGACGCCGCATATGAAAGCGCTCATATCGCCGCTAGGTTGCTCAAGTAACAGAGCGCATGATGCTCCTGGCATGTTCTTGATGTAGCCGTTTCTGTGCTCGTCGCATCCTCCTCACTGTTTGTGCACTTGGCAGCGTACACACTCCCTCTCGCTCATCTCTTGGCTCTTTGGTGTCTCAGCCGTTCTCTCGGTCTTCTATTTGCGTATTTGTGTTGTTGATGCACTCCAGAGCCGCTGCGTGTATCTCTCCTCTCCTCTCCCCCCCCTTTTCCATCCCACATCATCTCGCCTCTTGTGCTCCTCTCCTTTTTTTTTCGAGTTTCCTCCTTGACGTTTCGTTGGGTCATGCTTCATTCGAGGCATGCACTAATTTATATGCCAGATAGCGCGCTGAAGCAAGGGCAGGGGAGGTCATCTGTTGGTTACTTCGCTTGGTCGCTCCGCCCTTGACTGATCGGTCGACTATACTACACCGCGGCTGGTTTTGCCCTCCCCTCCCCCTCGATTCTCTCCACTTTCCCGGCTTTCTCTCGCAAGCATCCCTTTCTTTCTTTCTTTCTTTCTTCTTTATCTCTCTTTCTCTGATGGGAGACACGCTGCACACATGGCAGCGGTACCGTTTCTTTTGGGAACATAGACAACCTTGCCTCACTCAGGACATGCCCATCTGTTGTGGACTTTGGGTGCATCATCGTTGCAGCTTGTCCCACGATGCACACAATAATACAGCTCTCCTATAAAAATGAAGAGCGTGGCCTCCTCTTTTGGGATGGGAATCCTGGTGGCTCGTGTGGGTCTCGATGGCGATGATGAGCATTGCTTGATTCGAGTTCAATGAGCCAGATCCTTCCGATCTCTGACAGGAATCATGAAGCGGCCCTTATGCACCATGACCATGCCGTTTCGATTGACCGCGCATGTGCCATTGATACTTGTGCGATTTCCCTTGCCGTGCCTCCCCGTCTCTTGCCCTGCACCTCCCCACGATTCTCACCACCATCCACCATGTGTTTCCAGCAACTTTGCCTTTCCTTGCCCACATTGTCACTGCCATATGCAGCTGTTATTTGGGACGCCATTTGAGAATGAGAGATTGTTATTGATTACTTGGAGCGCTGCTTGTGTCGGGGGTGCTCCTTGCAAATGACATAGAGACGTCCGCGTCTCTTGGCAAAGTAGCAGTGTTCGCATCGCTTCTTAAGCGAGGTCTTGACTTTGTATCCTCGGGTCTGCATGCATGTGCACGGCGCCGTCAGGGCCGACAACGATGGCATGGCCATTGCACCGGCCCAGATAGACGGGGCTGCGGCTGAGCCGGCTGCCAGTAGTGAGTTTGAGATGGGCGCGAGAATCGGGGTCGAGACCGGCAGCAGCGGGCGCGAGGCGAGGCGCTGGGCGACGGCAGAGAGAGTCGACAAGATCATGGCGGAGCGGCGAACGGTGCTTGACTGTTGACCGTTGCGGGATGGCCGATCCGATGTAATGCGATGCGGTACGATGTAATGTGACGCGATGCGATACGATGCGATGCGATGCAATGCGTGCGATCGGATCATGATTTGAGCAGATTGCCCAGGCGGTGTCGTGGAGGATGGTCGTTTCAGTCGTCCGCAGCCGCACAGTTCGGTCCCAGAGATGCAGTCGAGTGGTGCAGTAAAGTGGTGCAGCCGAATGGTCAAGTCAGACCGTCGATCCATCGATGGTTCCGAGTCGGATGCATTTCGCCAGGTTGCGTCAAGAAGTGAGCCAAGGTGGCAGACAGTCAGCATGGCTCTCCAGGCGACAGATACCACCACCACCCAAGACTCCTCAGAACCCATGGCCCTGCAGCACGGCGTTGCCCCCAGCCTCTCCCAAGCAAGAGGTGATTGTCCGAGTCGATCTCGCCCCTAGACTCGATGTAGGCCAACTCTGTTCGTTGCAGTCACTTACGCTGCGAGCGATCCTGGATCGGGAGGTCCGGCTGCCAGCACGCAGGATCAGGATAGGCGGAGAACGGACACACGATCCTCGGCCAGCACACCGACCACTTTTTTTTTCTCCCTGGCCGGCAACGACAGCCATCGGCGGCCGAGAAGCGGTCTCGCCGGGCTGCTCTCTGTCGCCCAGCGAGACGATCACGTGGCCACATTTACACGTGACTGGAATGGACATGTGTTCCGTGCACCGTCGCCGAGCACAGAATCCGAACGCGCAGCCAGCCTGCTCCGCCACATCTCGACTCATCTCCAGGCCCATCTGCAGACTCATCTCCCGACCCATCTCAACAGCCACACTGCCGCCAGCTTGAGCTCCATCTCAACAGCCACATCGCCGTCATCGCCGTCATCGTTTCCGCCATGTCCAAGGCTGTATCATTCACTGCTCACGAGCTCTTGTCCGATGGCACCTTTGGAACAGCTCAGTACGAGTACGTGCGATCGGCCGAGAAGCAGATCCAGGTCCTGCGCAACAGCGAACTGCATCTGACCCTCGACGGCGACTATGCCATCGTCAAGACGCTCCGGTGCGGCATTTGCAGCACCGATCTGGCCCGGCACTTTTTGCCCTATCCGCTGCCGCAGATCATTGGCCATGAGGTCGTCGTGAGCCTGGTCGACAGCGACTCTGCAGTCGGCGGCGATGCTTCGGAGGAGAATGCCGCCGATGTTGGAGTCGACGGCTCGCGCACCGCCCGCTTGGGTGTCGTCGAAATCAACGACTCGCATCTCTCGCATGGCTGCGGCTCCTCGAGCGGATGCGCATACTGTCGCACGGATACCGGCATCCCGTCGCAATGCCCCGAGCGCATCACCTTTGGCATCAACCAGTGGCCCGGCGGCATGGCCCCGTACGTTATCGTGCCGCTCGGCAATCTCATTCCGATTCCAAGGGACACTCTTTCGGTGACTTCGGCCGTCCTGATCGAGCCCTTTGCTGCCGCCCTGCACGGCGTTCGCTGCTCGCAACCCAGAGCAGGCGATAGTGTCGCTGTCTTGGGGGCCGGCCGCCTTGGCCTGCTGACCATCGCGGCTCTGGTGGCCTTCCGGGGCTCTGCTTCTGCCCAGGAGGCATCACCAGCGTCCTCCTTGGCTGGCGGCGATGATCCGGTCAAGCAATACGGCTCGGCTTCCCCTCGGCCGTTCAGCATCACCGCCATCGTGCGCACCATGGCTCATGCTGCCGAAGCAACTCGTCTTGGCGCCGACCGCGTCGTCCTCTCGAGCTCAGCTTCGCCCATCGCCGAGTCCTTCGATGTCGTCTTTGACACCTCTGGCAGCCCTGATGGCTTCGATGCCGCCCTCCGTCTTGCCCGCCGCGAAGTCCATCTCAAGAGCACCCATGGCCAGCCCGTGCTGGGCCTGCAGCATCTGACCGAGCTCGTTGTGGACGAAATGGCCGTCGTCAACTTTGACCTGGACGCTCTCGAGTTTGCCTGGTCTGGGCATGCCGGTGACCGTCGCCATCGTCTCGACGCCGTCAGCGCCACCAACCTGCCGTCCACCACCCACACGGCCCCCAGCAATCCCAATGTCCTTGTATCGTCGTCCGTCGATGCCGCTGTCGTCGCGCAGATCGAGTCGACCGGCCGCAAGGTGTATCGCTTTGCGCTCGCGGATGGCTCGGCCGACAGCGTCGCCCAATACGACCGTTGGATCGAGAGCGGCGAGGGCCGGGATCGCCTCGCGCAATCGGGCTCGCCGTTCCCACGGTTTGATCTGGTCGTCGTCACCAACGAGGCCGAGATCGACGCTGTCATGCGGCCCAACCCGGCTCACGACCGTTCGCTCTTGCGGACCCGAGGCGCCTTCCTGATTGCGTCCCGGTCCGCTGATGAGCCGTCGCCATCGCTGTCGTCCGAGGCGAGCTTGCTGCAGCGTCTGGCTGAGAAGCGCCTGAACATTCGCTCGTCCCGCTGTGGCGAATTCCGGGTGGCGATTGAGGCCCTCACAAGCTCCGAGCACGGCATCCAAGTCGCCCGCAACCTCGAGCGCTTGGTGACGCACCAGTTCCCGCTCTCAAAGTTGCCCGAGGCATTCCAGACGGCGCAGAGTCGGGTCGCCCAGGACGGAAGCAAGGTCATCAAGGTCGTGTTGGACTGCGCCCTGTGATCAAGCAGCTTGAATCCAGTGGCAAGCGGAGTGCCCATGTCATATACCCTCAAATGACAGAGGGGGCAGAGAGGAGAAGGAGGAGGGCTGCGTCGCCGTCACATCAGGTCCGTCCCTGACCAGTGTTTGTCACAACGAATACATCAAAACACAAGCGTAACTCTGTCCGCGCGCACTGTGCGGGCAATGGGAGACAGATCAGTCCAACGGCTGAGATCCGGTGCTCCTGAAAGTACTCGGAGGGAGCACGCAGCTTCCTCCGGCATCGACGTTCGCGTGTGATATGCTCGGTGGTGAGATGCTGCATTCGTCCGCCAGGATTTTATCGTTGGTGGGAGACGAGCACCTCCGCTTCCCTGCCGCGACGAGCCCTTATCCATCGTATTCCGTTTCCTCAATCATGGGATTCTGCCAACTTTTCCAAGCACACTGTGTGCGACAATGCCTGTGATGGGATCGAACAAGAATATCGTACTCGTTTGCACACACGGAAGAAGCCGTGAGTTGACCGACTGATCCCACCCGATCGGTTATTTGGAAAACGGGGCTCATACCAACAGCCCCAAACTGCGGGCCACGACCGCGACCATGCGAGAAGCAGAGCCACAAATCGACCGCCAGGCCGCGTACGCAGGATCGGATGAGGGATGTTTGTCAGAACAAAGGAAGGATAAATATTACCTGTGTTGGTTTATCAAATTGGCAAGTTATATGAGGCGTTGTCAAAAGAAGAAAGTTGGGGAGTGGGGATGCAAAGGAAAGAGACGGAGGGGATTGAAGTAAGGAGGGAGGACGAGGTATCCGTTGCAGCGCCCAGTCGGGGTTTGGGGTTGAGCAAGGGAGAGACACGGGGGCGATTCAAGTAAGCGCAGGAGGGGCAAATGTAGGGAAGGGGAGGTATTGGAGGGAAGGGGAGGTATTGGAGGGCACGAGGACGGTTGGGAGCAGAGAGGCCGGCAAGTAGCATTTGGAAGCAAAGTCCAGAGAGAGAACGTGCAAGGGAAGAAAAGAGTGAATGAAGCCGGGAACAGCAAGCGATGGGACCGGTTCAACGAATCGATATTTCCGTCCAAACGATGGGATTTGCATTTGAGGACGAGCGAGCGAGCGAGCGAGTGAGTTAGCGAGTGAGTAGGCGAAGCATAGTGTGAGCTCAGATCAGAGCAGGCCAATGGGTTCGTGAAGGCTCTAGTCTGGTGGATAACGTGACGACGGCATAGGTGTTGGCTCTTACCAATCCAGAATCATGGAGAGGCGGAAAGGGAGAGAAAGAGAGAAGGGGCAGCGGTAAGTGGGTAACAGGCGAGCTCGACCGACGACAGCAGGGACGACATCGATCAAGGAGAAGATGGATCAAAAACGAGGAAGGGGGAGGGTAGTCAATTAATGTACAGGCAGCTGTTACATAGGCAGAGGCGCAAGGGGGTCGAATGTGTCAAGAAAGCGCGGTTGGACCAAAAACGGAGACAGGTGGGGCCGGATGGAAAGCATCGGCGAGCGTGGCGAAGAGAGTATGGACGAAGGGGGGTGTATCAAGGGGCGGGGCCGTAAAGGAAAGCATGAGGCCATTCGTCAGACACGAGGCTGAGGCATGGGCGAGAACAGGGCACGAGACCACAGCGCCGGATAGAGCCATAAGAAGCCGATCCATCCGCAAGTCTCTGCTCAGTTGAGAGGTCCATGACCGGCAGAGTCGTACTGGAAGCTTCCGCTGGCTTGGGAGTTGTAGCGAGGCAAGGATGAGGTCGTCCCGTGGGTGGAACTTTGCTGGTAGTAGAACTCTGGGCTGCTCATCGTGGCGATCTGAGGCGAATTTGAGTAGCCAAACTCGACGGCGTTGGCCGGCGTCGAGGGTCTGCGGTGGCTCTGTCCGGCCGGAATGGCCATGATGGCTTCAGGCGATCGCTGCTGCTGCTGCTGCTGCTGCTGCTGCTGCTGTTGAGAGTAGATCCCGGGTTGAGGCGACTGCACAACCTGCCGCTGGAAAACAGCAGATCCGCTCGCTCCGTGTCCCTGAGTAGGCAGCGATCCTGCCAACTGGGTCCAGGGATGCCTGTCGAGATGGATCATCCACTCGAGCTGGGTGGCCAACAGCTGTGCCTCGCCACGAAGTGTGTGCCGAGGATTGCTGGTGGCCTGGCGATGCTCCGTGAAGTCGTGACAGGGATTCCAGGCGGGCCCATGTGGCTGGATCGACTCGACGAAGAACTGCGGGAAGAGGCAGAGATGCGGCAATGGTGAGTCAGGGACGTGCCAGCAGTGATCCGTGGAGACCTGACGCGCAGCAGGCAAGGTTGCGGCTTGTGCGGTACTTGAGATGGGCACAGAGCCGCCAGCAGACCCGACCATGGCACGAAACGGCGCAAAAGAAAGCACTGCCAGCAATAGCAGAGCCGACTGCAAGCAGGGACAACCCATCGCATTGCATTGCATTGCATTGCATTGCAAACAGCTGCATCAAAAGCATCCTCTCCGACGAACAAACGGGCTGCAGCAATCCGTTGGCAGGCGACAGCGAAAGTGGAAAATGCCGGTGACGACATCTGCCAGACCAACGGCATCGACGCGACCGGGTGGGTCCAGTGCACCCCGCCCGGCTGCCACGGATGCATATGGGCCGGGCCAGAGCCCATGCGTCTGTTGGGCAACCAGGCAGCGGCACGGTGCTGCAACCGGGTGTGCTCCAGTAGCACACACGCTCGTGCGGCCGCCTGGATCCACGCCGTGCACTGCTCCGTGGTGTGGTCAGGTTGACAGCCACGACAGAGGGAGTGCAGACCAGTGCAGACCAGTGCAGCAGGTCCTGCGCCGCCATGGAGGCTGTACTCGACTGAGCCGATGCGCTGGCGCAGGAGAGGGGAGGGGCTCGGAAAACAGACAGACAGTGTCAGTGCTGGCCCAGAGACTTACGTAGGGTGGCGTGCTCAGTTCGAAAACCATGTCGGCCATGACAGTGTCCTCGGTGGAGACGAACTGGATCTGCGAGACTTGCGAAATGGAGAACTGGATCTTCCAACGCTGATTGCCTTCGCCGATCGTCCAGGAGAGATACTTTGTGGTGGGATCGAAGCTGCAGGTCAGCTCGCTGTTGACCGACAAGAGACGACCCCACGAGCCGATGGACATGGTCCGGCACGCGAACCGGATGAGATGGTCCTGCGTACTGCCTGCTCAGACACCGTGTTTGTAAAGGCATCAATGGGAGGTGGGTGTGTACAGGTGAAGGGCACAGTCGTGCGGGTCGTGTGCAATCGCAGGTATCGTAGATTGAGCGAAGGTTGTGGAGACCGCCGACGACGGAATCGGATAGGGAGATCGGATCCAGCGCAACCGTGCGAGACCGCGAGCGAGCGTTTCAAGGAAGGTGTGGGCGAGTAGTCGAGACACGCCGATCGTGGTTGAGCATGACCGGTTGGCAGCCATGGCGATATCCCAGAGTGATGCATAATTGATGAGCAGCAGCGGGTAAGAGATCGTGGACCAGTCGAGAGAATGCAGTTAGTTGACTGGGTAGCTCCAAGGAGGAAGGCATCCAAGTTTAACGAAAAACAGCAGCCAAAAGCACATGTCACCCCACCACCCCACCACCGGACGGTCTGCTGGGCGATCCACCGGGCGGTGTACGGGAGGGCAGCAGGGCCTGATTCTGTGCGGACCCATCCGAGCCGCTGCTTCCGTCACGGTCGACTAGCCCGTGCCAACGGCAACGCCGACGCAAGAAAGGAACCGAGGACCAGAGAGACAGAGAAACAGAGAAACGCTATCGAACCTGGAGCTGCTGCCGAGGCAGAGTAGGGCGAGCCATAGGCTATTTGCGGGCTGAGGACCACGGGAGTTTGAGCCGGAGTTGGAGCAGCGTACGGGCTGCCTTTGAAAGGAGGGCTGGAGTAAACGTGTCGCTGATCGTAGTAGCCGTATTCGGATGGGTTGTGCAGCGACGCAGTCGGTGGGATGGAGGCGGCCATCATGGGATGAGTCCCGACCGGGTGCGGGGACACGACAGGATAACCTGCAGAGCCCGCAGAGCCCATCGTCGCCGCCCTCATGGCGACATCGTTTGCGCGCCGCTGCCACAGCTTGGCCTTTGCCCTTCGATTTTGGAACCAGATCTGGATGGACCGTTCGGTCATCGAGAGCTGTGTGGAGAGGGCTTGGCGCACCCTCCGATCGGGAGAACTGTTCTCGGCAAAGGATTCTTCCAGGACAGCGAGCTGCTCTGGGGTTGTCCGGATGCGCTTCTTGGGTGCGGCCGGGGCGGGTGAGGTCGATGCGGCGGAGGCATCGGCCTGGTTTGTTGGGTCGGTCGAGATGGGACCAGAGTGCAATTCAGCCTCGTCTTCGGATCCGGTGTGGGTTTCTTCTTCCGAGACGACGCTGACCTGGTTGGGAGGCGGGAATTGCGATGGCAGCGGACTGGACATTGGTGTGGCCGAGCTGCGTGTGAAAGTTGCGAGGGAATCGTGGGGTGTCCGGTGTCAAGGGAAGCGATGAAATAGCAAGCGAGCGAGAGCGAGGGAAGCGAGCACGTATCAGCTCAAGAGAGAAGGCGGTGGAGGAGGAGGAGGAGATCGCAGCAAAGATCTCTATGAGGAGTCCGCCTTGGTACGAAGGGCTGAGGGGGGGGTGAGGGAGGCTGGAGCCGAGAATCACAAGGGTGGTAGATGAGAAGAGGTCTGGGAAAGAGGAGTGCTTGGAGAGGGGAGCGAGAAACGACCCGGCGACAAGGCCTGAAAAAAAGGGGGGGCAGCAAGCAGGCAGAAGGAGTCACCAAATCCGAAGGAGCCACAGACAACAAGAGCACTGGGGGGGGGAGGCATAAGGAATGACGGACGACACCGAGACGGCGCGAGGCAAGCGGGACGAGGGGACGAGCACACAGCGCCACAGCAACTGAGGCAGCGAGAGCAGACGAGAGCCCACGAGGCGGGGGAGAGAAGGGCCAGCGGCGACGGGGCGCTGCGCGAGGGACGAACAGAGCAGATGGTGGGAATCGGCGGCACAGGCATTGCTGGGGGGTGAAGGCCGGTGCTTGGGTCTTGGGTGGCGGGCAGGGTGGTGCGTGGGCCGCCGGGGTGGGGAGTCGTGGGAAGAATGGGGTGCTGGGTGTGGTGGATGATGGGTGAGGTGGATAAGTGAAGAAGTTAAGTGGGATAAGTGATGGTGAATGCGATGGGCGAGACTGATAGTGAGACTGATAGTGAGACTGATAGTGAGACTGATAGTGAGACTGATAGTGAGACTGATAGTGAGACTGATGGTGCGATGGATGAGATTAATAGTGCGATGCATCGTCGGCGATGGACTTTACCGAATATGGATTGGGATGGGAACCATCCAGCGCCGTTGTTCTTGGCAGTGCATTCGCATGACCACTCTGCGCAGCTGCGGATTGCTGCTGTCGATAGAGTGCTGTCGGTTGCTGCTGTCGATTGATGCTGTCGGTTGGTGCTGTCGATAGTGGCTCGCTATCAGCTCCATACATTGCCGCCATTGGCTGGCACAGTGCACTGCTGCTGTGCGCTGCTGCTGGGCAGCCAACATCCGTCGGGCCGATGCATCCATCCCGTGGCCACAGGCACGCAGCAGCGCAACCATCGCCGACAGCGCCGGAGAATGCCGCGACAGGCCGGAGGATGAGGGCAGCAGCCAGCACACGCACCCGATTGGATCGATAGGGCTGCACCACAACCACCACATCAGCAACAGGCGGCGGGCAGGAAACAAGTGGCGCACACAGACGCCAGCAAGGCGCCCGGAACAGGGGCGGAGACGGCTGCATGGGCCCGCACAATCAGCCGCCGGGTGCACAGCAGCGCGCACCACACCGCAGAACAGCAAGCACGCGGCTGCAGACACAACTGCACCACAAGGCCGGCCACCCGCCGGACACAGAACACACTGTCGCCAGGCACACCGCTCAGGCGCCGCTCCGCCAGCGCACCACTCGCACTCGGCCCGGCACAAGGCCGCTCCCGCAACAAGGGCACAGGCGCCAGAGTCCCCTCGGCACGGCACTGGCTCGGCGCTTGCCTGTTTGCTGCCCGCCGTGACACCGCTGCGCACCGATCCAGCAGCGCGTCTCCGGGGACACCGCCGTCCGCGTCTGCCATTGGTTCCTGCCCGCGCCCTTGCGGACCCCCGCAACCACCGGCGCTCCGCTCTGTGGCCGCCGAGCGGCGCTGTCCGACCGTCCATCGCACCAATCGAGCCCCACGGTGGCCAGCCCGACCAGCCGCGCGCAGCCGCCGCCGATTGGCCGGCGCACGCTACACTTTTATTGGGCGGACCCGCCACCACCGCCACCGGCACGCGGTTGCGCAGGATGCACAAGCGCCGCGGCAGCTGACCCGCGCGTCCACCTGGCCCAGACCGGCGCTGCACTGCGATCGTCGGTATCGCCCTGTCGATATCGCTCCGTTGTTGCCCGATGCTGCATCGCCGCCGGATATCGCTGGTACTGTTGCCCGGCGATGTACTCACCAAACCCCGTGGACCAAATGGGGGCGGTGCGGGTGCCGTGCGTGGGCCCGTGCTGGATCTGGGTCTGGGTCGGCGACACAACCCGCAGGAATCGGTGATGTTCCCGCGTGGGAAACCAGCCGCCCAGGCGCCGAGCACATCACAGCATCGATATTGCAGACCACAGCTCGACCCCGGAGGGATTCATGCAAATTTCTTCGCGGCGATGCCGAATGTCACGGATTCAGGCCGCAGGTGACAGCAGCAAGCAATCCTGGAGGTCAATCGCACATGCAGACTCGCTTGCTGCTGCGATTCAATCATCATACTCTGTTTTGGCCCTGCTCGGTCCGGCTTACTATTGAGCCATTGTCATTCGGCGTTATCCCGATCGGCATCCAGCACAACCCCCATCGTCGCTTCCTTCCACATGCTCATCGACCCTTGCTTTTTTTCCTTCTCCGAGCACCGCGCATGGACCGCCCAACACCCGAGTCGTCCCTGCCCTCAGCGTCCGCCTCGCCCTCGTCGTCGCTGGTTTCCCTGGCTGGCGCCGAGTCGTCGGAAGGCGTCGCCGACGAGCAAACGCTGCCCGACCCGCATGCTACTCTGCTTGGCGACCTCACCGTCCAGGTCATCGAGCTGCGCCAGGAACGCGAGCGGCTTGAGGCGACCCTCCAAGACGAACAAAAAAAGTTGCAGCGATACCATCGCGAAATCACCCGCGGGGCCATCCGCTCGCGATCGATCGTGCGCAAATGGCGAGAAGAAGTCGATGCCAAGGTCTGGTTGTCAGGCTCGCGCTCTGGCTTGTCCTGTTTGCAGCCCTGATGGTGCCGATGTGCCGGTGTGCCAGAATATGAGTAGACACTCCCATCACTTGGCGGAGCAGACTCCAGGCCGATTCACATGCGCTCACGAGCTCCTCCCACAGGAAAGGCGAAGGTTCTTCCGTTCTCACGCCGCCGGGCTATTCCGGGCCTTTGGGCTGACCTGCGCTCTGGCTCCCATATTCCCACACAGGTCGCCTTGGTGAGGACAGTCAAGTCTCTCCACAACCAGCTGCGAGCCAAGGACGCCCAAATCGATAGCATCCGCGCCAGCGTGGCCACCCAGGTCGAGGAGCTTGCCGCCGTCGTCAAGGATTTGCGCATCATCGTCGAAGCACCTGTTGCTTCATCAGGCGAAAGCGAGGTCAAGCCCGTCGGCCAGCCGCCGCATGCCCTGGCCGTGATGATCTCGTCAGAGACGCTGGTCTCGGATGTCGATTTGCATGAGCAACGACAGAGGCCGTCGTTTGCAGCCTGGCTCAAAAAGTCCTTCTCCAAGAGCTCGGTCACCCGCAGCCAGCATGCTCTCCACTCGCCCGAGCCCAGGATAGGGGCCGAGCCAAATGGGCGAGGCAGACTCCAGGGCATACGCAACATTTCGCTCTAAGTTCCGAGTCGCTGGCAATCCGGCCACAGGATTGCAGCAGAGACCATTCCGGTGAAACCGATCAGCAACATCTCTGCCCAGCACAACGTCCCATGCGGTACAAGATCATTATATTCAGTGAAGGAACCAGGGCAACAGCGGCAGCCGAGGACAATCGCCAAACGCAGTTTATTCCTTCTTGGCCTTGATCTTCTGGGAGCCCTGTGATGGCAGCGTGGGATGACAGATACAAGTGAGTGAGTTGAGCAAGTGAACGGTGAGGGGGCGGACGTGAACGCAACTCTCCAGCGGGAAACACGCATTCGGACACCAACCTTGCCCCAGTAGAGCACGACCTGCAGCGCAATGATGCCGTTCAGGGTGCTGGCGGCCAGAATGCTGTAGAGGATGACGGGATCGTCGACCTCCTGTAGGGTGGTGTAGATGCGCGCAGCGCTGCCGATGAAGGTCAGGAAGACGGTGACGGCCGAAAGCTGGCCGGTGGAGCCCGCAGCAAAGTTGGAAATCACTTGGGGAAGCTTGGAAGCGACGGTGATGAAGATGGTGCCCCACTGCAGGGTCTTGAGGATCTCGTTGGTGATGACCGACTGCTCGTAAAGCGAGTAGGTCAGGGCAGCCGAGCCAAGGACAAAGAGCCCAAGGCCACCAAACTGCTTCGAGTAGGTGAGGATGAGGATGAGGATGAAAAAGTTGCTGACGGCAATGAAGGCGCCTGAGGACAGACCAAGCCAGAAAAATGGACATATTGTGAGAGGTGATCCGAATGGCTGGCGGTGAGAGGCAATCCGAATGGCTGGCCGATGACCCAAACGTCCCTTCCCTCCCTCTCGGGCCGGCACAGACACCGGAGAGACGGCATGTGCTTGACCGGAGGAAACCGTGCAAAATAGGACAGGACATTGCAGTGGCGACGAGCGAGCTTACTTTCGCCATAGGTCGAGAAGGGATTGCCCTCGCGGAAGTTGTACGAGAGACCGATGGCCATGGCCAGGGTCTCCAGAAGATAGCTGGTGAAGCTAACTCCCTTGGCATTGCCGGCGTTGACAATCTTGAGGAGCTGGGGGATCTTGACGATGGCTCCTCCGGCCACGATGCCGATACCGAGAACCTTGCTGAGCAGGATCTTGAAGCACTTTGTCTGGGCGAGATCCAGCTTGAGGATCGAGGCGGCACAGGCCTCACCGACGAGGGGTGTGAGGGCGGTATCTTGCACAATGTCGAGGACGTCCTGGAGAGCCATGGCGAGCAGGAGGATCGGGATACGGCGTACTGCGGCGTTGGGGGTGTGGTGTGCGGGATGCGGGATGTGGGAAAAGGCAGATCGCTGGCCAGAAAACGGGGCGACAGCGGCTTGGGCGAGCGGCAGATTGGGGCAGCCGTTGGGGGAAGGGAGGACGGGCGTTGGGGCAGAATGACGCGCGTGGCCGGACTGGCGACATCATCGGCCTGGAACCTGCGTCGCCAGGGATGCGACCCGGATGGCAGGAGGATGCCGCTATCGATAGTCGCTATCGACAGTCGCTGATGGGTGACTCTGTTGTGCGGGTCGAAGCAGCAGCACTGCAATCCTGAGCGGAAGCGCCAGACCAATGCTGCTTCATTGCCATTCCGTTCTGCCATAGAGTGCGACCGTCTCGAGGACAAGCGGATCGACTGAACGCTGTGGATGCTGTCGCATGTGTTGCTTGAGAAAGTCGAGCCGGACAGCCGAGCCGGACAGTCGATCCGCTCCTGTCCCACCGAGCAAGTCTGATTGCAGGATGCGGCTGCGAATCACAAGTCCATCGTCGTCACCGCCATCATCATCATCGGTCCCCTCATGTGTGGGATGCCCCAGTTCGGTTCGAATGGCCGGATCGTTTCCTTCGGGCTGATTTGTCTTTCCAACCCGACCGTCACTCCACACCCTCCCTTGACCGCTCCCGAGACTGTTCAATCTAAACACTTGTGAGCAGAATCCGCGCCATGTCCAAATCTAAAGCTGCCCCAATTCCCTTGGACATGACCAAGTTCGATGACGAGGAGTTCAACTCAGACTCTTGTAGGTCCAACGGCCGTGGATGCGAGGACCAGGGGCCTTGTCTATGCTCTCGCTCCTTGGTTCTGAGATTCGACTGACACACTCGACCTCTCGCAGACGTCTACGGAATTCTGGCCACCAATGCTGAGGATGACATCAAGAACTTCTTTACTCTGCTCGAGGCCGCTCGCGAGAGTGCCGCCTCTGTCCTGCAAAAAAACGTCTATCGCAACTACACCGAGTTCGTCACCATATCCAAGGAGATATCCAATATCCTTTCCATGCTGCATCGTTTTGTGCAGGCCCAACATCCCGGTCTAGATTCGATACTCTCGTTTTCGTGTCGCTGCCCTTTTGCTCGGTCGGCTACCACTTCCCCTCCTCTACAGCCTTTGTCGCTTGCTCGATACTCGACTGGCCAGGGACTCCTATCGTGTCTGTTCCCACGGAGCGTTGCTGATACTTTTGGTGTCGGTGACAATGGCGAGGAGATATCGTGCTTGGTGTTGGTTAGCTTCAGTCTCTGGTTCTTTAGACTGTCTGTGCATCATCCTTAACAAATCGATCGGCTGCGTCTGCTTCTCTTTCTTGGGGGGTGGGGCGATTCAATGCTGTTGCATCGCCATTACAGCTCGAGAGCGATATGCTTACTTTGCGCGGATTGCTCAACGAGCTGCGCGACGTCAACGAGATCCTGAGACCCGATGAGCCTGTCGAGCGTAAGTCACTCATTCTTATGATCTGGTTCTTCCAGCTGAGATCCGTACCATTGCTCTGCCCGTGGGATGAGCGCGTGTTCCGCCGTTCTAACGATGAAAGTGTGTTTGCATCCTCCGTCTTCTCTGCAGAGATTGCTTTGGATGTCTCTCCCGTTGCGACCGAGCTGTCTCCGACGGAGAAGAAAGAAGGGATGCCGTTTGTGCGTCCGCAGGAAATGCTGGATTTCAGAAAGATGCAGATGGAGAAGCTCTTTGACCTTATCGAAGGCGTCCAGGTATGAACGCCATCGTTGTTTGGTCCGTTGTGCCATTCATCGGCCATGTGCTGGGCAATGTATTGTTCTCTCTTGAGCCGACATGCCGCCCGCAGCCTCGTATCTGCTCCATCGTCTCACTCTCCTCGTCTCGCTGGCGGCCTGGATGAACCCGCAAGAAAATGATTCCCGAGTCGAGCAGCCGCTATCTCGCCCGCGACGGGTCCAAGACTCAGTACTGGGAAGTCAATCCGTCCAACATTGGCGGCAAGAAGCAATGCGTCCACTTCTTTGTTCTCAGCGACTACCTGCTGGTCACGACCAAGAAGAAGAGCCTCATTTCGGGCAAATCTAAGATGACCGTCGACAAGTGTCTCAAGCTTAGCGAGATCGCCATTATCGACATGAAGGACTCAGGTTTGTTGCTTCGTGATCGGCCAGTGTTCGTACTTGAGGCCGAAAACTCGCAATCCTGAGGCGATTACTCGAGATGGTGGTTCGAATAGGGGAGCGCACCTTCCCCTCCAGCCACTCCGAGTACAACGGATCATGGTTCATGACGCCATCGACGCCAGCTGCTGACTCGAGACATGTGTCCGTCATGGCACCATCACACTTCCCACCAGAAATCACGAATGCTTTCAAGATTATGCGACACCCAAATACGTTCGTCTATCGGGCAGAGTCTCCCGAAGACAAGCGCAGTCTGTTGGCTGCCATAAAACGAGTGACGGATGCGTTTTTGGTTCCCAAGAAGGAGCCCGAGAAAGGTAGTGCGCTGCTTATTTCAGCCCCGACTGAGACTGCCTCGAGTCTGGCGACATGTCGACGGGGCGACAGCTGCCCAGTTTTGGAGTGCATGAGGTCTTGGCGATACAACCGACGATTCTGACTCCGCCACGATGGCTTGTGTCCTTTCGCGGAGTCGACAGAAACCAAGGTACGATATGCAGAGCGTGCGATAGTTTTGGGCAACCGCATTCCGATGATGCATTCGACCCCACATCCTCACCGATGCTGCTCATCTCTGTCACCATTTAGGAGTTGAGGTCATCCACTCCTCTTCTGACTGCACAGAGCGAGGCTATCGCTGAGACCGTCGCTGCGGCTCCCACCAAAATCGCCGTCGTCAAGGATAGTATATCAATGTCGGATGCACAGTTCCTGTTTGAGCTGCCTGACGAGCTCGATGTCCTGATTGCCCATCGAGAGTTTGATAATGCCGTGGCGCTGATGGAAAGGGGTATGTGCAGCCCACTTTCGAGAAACAGCTGTCGCTGCGCGATGCCAATGACGGTGGTGGGTCGATGGTGTCCCAAGCATTCAAACAGTACAAGCTAACCTTTGATCAACGGACGCAGGTCGGTCTATCCTTGTCTCCAACTCTGTCGAAACGCCACGAGTCCAGATCATGAAATACAACCTCGAAGATCGTATCTCGCGACTCGCAAGCACACTCTGTGGCGATCTTTCGAGTCCGATTTGTACAAAGAAACAGGGCCAGGCCAACATTGCGCTGCTTGTCAAGCTTGGTTTCGGCAAAGAGGTACCGTTTGACTGTGGGAGGGGGTGGGAGGGATCATCGCTACTGTTGGACCGTCGCGCACAACGTATTCAGGCATACATACCAGCCACGGTAACCACGGCTGCTCTCGTCGTTTGGGCCACAAGGCCCGTGATATATTTTTGACTTCCAGGACAAAGGCTATACATCACCACATCCGGTACGCATCTCGAATGGCGTTCGTCGGGGCAGTCCGCACTTGAGGTGGCGTATTTCTGCGGCGATTGCGGGAACAGCCCTTGGTATTCGCAATCGAACTGAATGCATATGCAACGCCTCGGTTTTGTACTTGATGCTCAATCCGCTATGCAGATTACTCAAAATGGATGGCGAGGTCGCCTCCTATGTCTCGGATCTCGCCGATGTGGTATTCCAGATGATTCGAAACACGTGTGACTGGTATAAGGTCTCTTTCCACGACTCGACGATGGCATCTGGTACGAGCCACGATGTGGATGTGTGTGGGCAAATCGGGCTCCATCTGACTCTGTCGAGCATGCTGGTGGCAGAGCGATGACGACTCCAGGTCCACAAAGCCATCGGTTCTTGTTTGGATCGATCGATAACCTCATCTCTCTGCCAGGATTTATGACATGGGTGCGCGGCGAGATCATCTACTTTTCGGAAATCTTTCGAAGACATGTCTTTTATGAGTTACAAGAGTTTTCGGTGATCTCTGACTGTCTGCACAGAACCATGGAGAACTGCGAGCTGGTATGTCGGATGATTTGATTTTGAGTACCTATAGTCGTGATCGACAAAGTGACCGGCTGTTGTTTCTGGGAGGAAGGAGGGGGGGAGGTTCTTGTGCATTACCCACCCAAACCAGCCCGATAGACCCAACACTAACAGCGATGTTGTCCAACCGCCACACGCGCGTGTTTCGGGCGGGATCAGCTTCGCGAGGCCGGCCTGGATCTCAGCTTCTTGATCGAGCAGCTTCTCCTGGATGATGTAAAGGAGGCGATCAATCGCCACTCCAAGTTGTGTCGCGACAAGATTATCGAGTGCATCAACACAGACAACTTTTCACAGGTTTCGAATCCAAAGCTATTCGAAGATGGTGCGTTGCACAGTGCATACATGGATCTACACACCCCTTTGCTATCCCGACCAGATGTGTGGTTGTGTTTTCGAACATGACGCGCTCATAGAGCCAACCGTATCTGGTCAGGAGCTGGTCCAACAGACCATAGGCTAATCATATCTGCGTGACGGCATTTATCCATCTGGTCGATGTCCGATAGCCGAGTTAAGCAAGCCAATCAGCCAGAGCGTCTGTGATTTCTACGAGATTCTCATGACTTTTGGCTCAAATGTCGGAGTTTTGATGTCGATTGCGGTAGGCATGGGGACCATATGACATCGCGCAAGTTGCAGCTGCTCACATGGCTGATCCCATGATACTTACTGAGCTTTTCCCCCCTCCCATGGCCTGTGGTACCGGCGCAGCTCTATGACAAGATTGTGACCTCCTTGGCCGATTTCTTCTCATGCTATCTTGACCGAAGCTTGGAGCTCTTTCAGAACCAGTGGACACCATCGCAGGTTCAGTTTGCTCCTGTTGCGCTCTATACAACTGTGGGATCTGTATCCGCCGATTTGCCCTGTTTGCTTACGAGAGCTTTCCTAACTGCAACAGTACAACACCATGGTGTTCAATGCCGACTTTGTCGTTAATGACCTGGTCCCGCGGGTGTCAACCCAACTTGCGGTATGGATCTATCTAGTCTTACGGCAGTGATCAGATATGCGGAAATAGTGCCAATGTCCCATAATATGGCGAGCCGACCAAAGCGCTCTCAACAGCCGATTGAAGCTAATCTGACCTTTCTGCCCTTTCAGGCGCGCTTTGAGCGAGCAATTCCAGAGCTCGAGAATCATCGGCAGTACCTACAGAGTATGCCGTTGGTCTTGGCGTGAGGCGCAAACGCGGATGGGGCTGTCGGCCTGTCGTGCTGAATTCGACTCTACACCGCACATCCAGATGTGATCCGCAAGATGAACATAATATATATCAAGCAGATGATTGCTCGCCTCATTGGCGAGTTCTTCAAGTTCCAAGTCTTGGACTACACCAGCGTGGGTGCTCAGACAAGTACGCTTTCAAGCTCCCGAGCCTGGTGTCGTCTGGCTCACTTTCTCTTTAAAACTGGCGATTTAGGGAGGCGGCATTCTTGATACAGCAAAGCCCTCCAGCGACATGATCAAGGTAAGAGCCATGTCGCCGTAGTCTTCTGTTGTACGGGCTCTGGTGACGTGGGACCGGTCGCTCACTACATCGACTGTTAGCTCTGCGAAGAGTCCCACAAAATACTACAGCACATTCCACCAGCCTTCAAAGCGTCAGAGACCATGAAGGCCATTGTCGAGGGTCTCTTTGAGCTGATGCTCGAGAGTATGTCCAGACGCACATCGCGGCTTGTTGGAGACTGGTTCGAGGTTGCTGAGGCCTCGCAGGATTGGTTATTGGATAGGCTGCGGTGCCCTCACATCGTACCTTGAATGTTTTTACTTGCCAGAGCCGTGTTGGGAAACTGACCGCGGTCCACGCCGCTTCGGATTCGGAGGCGTGCAGCAGTTCATACTGGACATGCACTTTTTTCTCCAGCTCGCACGTCCATTTATATCGGAAAAGTCCACAAGCAGCGCCCATCAAATCTGCGAAAAGGCACTTCGAAGCTTCGTGAGCCAGAACTCAGGCGTTACAGCTCCGCTGAAGGTAAGAGGCACCTAAGGTCATGGACACTCACTCTCAGGACCACGGCCATTGTGGTGGCTATCGGCTCCCAGCGGCCTCGAATGTCTGCGATCGGGCGCATACACTACATCTTCGATGGACTTATTTTGCCACATGCTTGGCATTTCACCCAGGGTGGCGAATGGTACGATGCCAGGGTCAAAGCGAGCATGCAGCAGACAGCCAAAAGCTTTCCCGAGTTTACGACCACCAAATGAGCGACACTCGGAGAAATGTGCGGCGCTATCGTTCCAGTCGAACATGTAGTTTGCGATAGCAAAGTCATTTGCAAACGCAGCCGATCACCACGACAGCCTCTGAGTGACGGCAGCATATTGCCTTCCGGTCTCCGCAACTGCCTCGATTCCACATCACGAAACAGCTGTGTTCCTTGGTTATCTGGTCATGGACATACTGAATGTGGCCAACGCGCATTGTTTTGGAGCAACATGTTATTTGGTCGCTCATCATGATCAACCCGGGTGCCCCATTTCGTTCTGGGTGCGCTGGGTTAGCACCTCTTCCCCGCCTTGCACCACTTCCCCGCCTTGCACCTCTTCCCGGCCTTGCACCCTGGCTGGTCTTTGCTTTCATGTGTCACGTGTACAGCCTCATTTCCAAGGCCCTCGTCCTGGTCGGTGCTCTGTGCCCTCTCCCCCAAAACACCTCGACAGCAAGATGATGTCCTGCAGTGCCGGCCTGGCGCCGGTGCCCATTGTGCATTTCAACGTCCAGCCAGACTTTGATACTGACTTTCGAGACGTGCTCTCGGCTGGCGCCGGCACTCCCAAATCTGCCCAATTTTGGTTCTCGGCATACAGACTGGATCAAGGTAGCAGTGACGCAACGGCTCGCTGCGACGAGGAGGAGGTGTCGGAGACAGGGTGCGGCCCCGTCGGCCGTTGGATGATGCATCGTAGCGAGGATGAAATCGTCGGATCTAAATCGATTCTGCCTTCGCTCGTGCCAATTCGATTCCGCCATCAGCCGGAGGCTCGCTTCACTCCAAGATCCGGGTCTCCGCCGATCCCCAGGACGCACAGCGACTTGTTCTCGAGAACGACCACTCTTTGCATGTCAAGTATGTGAGCGAGGTACGACTCGGCTTTGCTGGCGCATTGACTCTGCCTCCGCCAGGTGACGCTCGGGCAGGAGAAGGATCGGTGCGCATTCGTTCATCGTGAACGTTGGTATCTCCAAGGCTTCTCATTCTCTCTTGCCACACTTGCGTCCAACAGCGAGCCTTCGCTGCAACACATCCTGATGGTCCGGAAACCGTCATCGAGGCTCCTCAGCATGTCTACACGCCATTCGACGGCCAGCCTGTGCGTTGAGTACCGGCAACAAAGCTGCACTCTGGGGTCGTGGCCTTCTGTCTCAACACTCTGATCCTTGGGCTGATCGTCTCTCTGGACGTGACATTCAGATTCTCTCTGTTTCCGAGTCGCCTGATGGAGCCTATCATGCCATTGGCGGCCGCAACGGCGTCTTGAAGCTTTATAGCTCTGATGGGACCTACAAGGTGAGCACGGCGACCCCAGCCCACGGGAATAGTACCCGCCCGGATATGCCGGCTAACCATTTCTCTGCCACAGCTCGATCTCGAGGGCCATGTGGGTGATGTGTGCTCGGTACGATTCTTTCCCTCGTCCAAAGTTATTCTCAGCGGCTCGATGGACTCGCGGCTCAAGATCTGGGGCCTCGACGGAAGCAATCCAGTGACCTTGGCTGGCCATGGAGGCGGTAAGGTCATGGATCATCCGCAGCATTGCTCGAGACACATCCGCACCAACTTGACACCACAATGTGCCTATAGGAGTCTTGGACACAGCCATAATCGACCGCGGACGAAACGTTCTGTGTAAGTGTGTCACTACCGTTTATTGCGTTGCATCGCTTGATCCACAAATACTAACAATGACTTTATGCATCCGGGCAATGACTCAGCCTGCAGCCGAGATGGGACTGTCAAACTTTGGGAGTGTGCCTCGGCTTCTGCGATCACGACTCTCTCCCCGGAGGCCGACTCGATCAATGCGATTTCTCTCGGAGACGGCGGAAATGTGTCTGGTGAAGCTGGACTGAATGGTATGCAGCGTCGCGGCGGCAATCGTCACTCCTACCGAGTGCCGGGTCGGCTGACAGAGTAACTGTATATCCGAGCGCAGATTCGCTAGCAGGGTACCTGTGCTCGCCATTTGCGTATCTATCTCGCCGCGCTGCCACGACGACGGCCAGGGCATCGGATTTGGAGGCGAGTGCTGCTACCGATCGCAGATGCTGATGCTCTTGACCTGCACCCCCATGGTCCAATAGCTGACCCGAGAGAAGTCGCAACCATCGGCAAGCTCGTTTACATGGCAACCGATAACGGGTCGATTGTGGTGAGTTCACACTCGGCGACGTAAGCTTTGGCCGTAAAGTATACACATCCGAATCCAGTCTTACTGACCCGTCCCATCAACCGCCCAGGGCTACGACTTGGGCAGCAAATCAAAAATATGCCATGTCCGCTCGTCGTGCGGTGCTGGCCTGAGCTCCTGTGACTACAGCGCCGACAGCAACATCGTGGCAACTGGATCGGTACGAGTAGTGATGCGAGTGATGTCGGTGGCCACCAGCGTGCGGTGATAGCCTTCGAACTACCGGGGACCGGTCCTACCGCTCTTTGTCGTAGCTTTTCTAACATGCGCAATTCAACCGGGCGTGGTCCGGCTCCTTCAGGCGAGTGGATGGATCGAAGCCTACGATGTGCGAAACATGGGCACGCCGATCTTGGTGCTGCAACGTAATCAAGCCTCTGTTCTTGGACTGAGAATCTTGCCATCTCATACCACCGATGCCATACGACTGCTGTTCTCGACGGGTATGTCGATGTCTTCGTCGACTATGCTGCGATGTATTTGGCGAGCGATCTTTGATTCCATCCAGAGTATTCTCATGTGTTCCTGCATAAGCTCTGGTTCGACCCGCACACCTATCCGTCTGACCTGAATTATGTTCCTTCGAAACCCATCGTTTCACCACGCCCAGCGGAAGGCTCGCTCGCTGAGGTATCTGCTTCATGCAGTCGTGACTCTGCAGATGCCCCGGTCAGAGTACACGTTGCCAAAGAGTACGCTGGCATCGATATCGAGCCGCTGTATAGCCTCGATGTGAATTGCAGCAGCGCCGGCTGCCGGGTGATCTCAGGCGGACGCGAAGGCGTCCTGCGCATGTGGTCGTGAAATGCCACTCCGCACGGCGAGCATTAGTTCGGCCTGAGAGCGAGCACAGAAACGCCGCGCCCAACTCTCTGCGTCCGCCGAGTATCAGGACAGGCGCGCTGTTGGCTCTCCGCAGCTACTTGAGAAAGAGATCGCTTTGAGGTACCGGGCCCAGTATCAACATCAGAAGGCCTTCCACAAACAAAGACATCCGTCAGCTTTGCAATACATTGAGCATGGCTCTTTGGATCTACATCCGTGGCTCTTGGTGCTCTTCGCACGCTGAATATGAAGTTCACCGCGAGTGGGTGGCGGATCAATTTTGCAACGCCACAGCTCGGCGACACGATGATCGAAACTGGTGTGCGGGCTGCTAGAGTTGTGATGGATGGACGTGTGTGTATTGGGATCAAGAAAAATGGCCATTGTCATGAATGACATGGTGCCCCGCTTCACTTTCGAATCTTGTATAGCTTGGGCCAAACGATCGCCAGTCTTGCTGCCCAGAGCGCCAAGTGTTGTTTTCGGCAGGCTCTAGTTCATTTTTGGGATCTCTGGACGGACCAGACTGGCCATCTCCGAGGACCTGCTTCGGCACGCAGTGGTTGGACGGTGGCGACGCGAGAGTGCGGTATTAACCAGGTAGAATGTGGTCAACAACAGAAGCGAGGAGAGCAGCAAGTCAGGTTCAGATATATCAATCGGCACCAAGCCGGCGAGACAGAGAGAAGCCCGCGTCGTCGGCTGGTTGAGCCACAGTCTGCGCTTGGGCAGGCCATCGAGACAGACAAAGGCTTACCCGTGTGCGTGCTCATCGTCCTCGACAGCGACCAAGTTGCCGTGAGTCACGGCTTCGGTGGCAGGCTGTCCAAAGTTTTCCTCGGCCCACTGGAGAACCTCGTCGATGCTCTCCCGCACCCCAACGTCGTAGCCCACTCCGTCGTCGTCATCGTCGTCATCATCGTCGGGGCCGAACTCGAGATCGCCGACACGCGGGACGGTCCGCAGCTTGATCTGTTGGCCATTGTACCCGCCGTTGGCTCCACCCATTGAGGCGATCAGATCGTCGTCGTAGTCGTCCTGCATGACTTCGTCCAGGCCGTACCTCTGGTTGTTCTCGGTCGGGCGCCAGAGGTAAGCGATCGAGAGGAACACGACGAGGTACAGCAGATTGAGCCAGCCATCGAGCAGGATCCATCGGTATTGCCACTGCTTGACGATCCAATCATCCGAGTCGCGTTCCGAAAAGCTCAACTGCGGCAAGGAATGAAATTACTGTGAGGAAGGGCTCCAAAGTCACAGCGCTGCGCCTAAAGCAGCTTCGTGGCTGACATCGCGACGGACGTTGAATCTGGAGGTGAGCAAATAAACGTGGCGATCGATAAAGTCCACATTTGAGGCAACATACCGAATTCACGACAAAGAAAACGAAGAGAACAATGACTGAGGACAGAAGAATCCGGAAGAGCCCTGCAGGTACCGGTGTCAAGGCGGGAGAAGGGTAAATGTCAGCCGGGTGACCGATCGAGACAGCGGTATGGATTGCACAAGCAGTGCGTGGACAGCTGAATACCCGGTGCTTACGGCGATACATGGTGAGCTTGACAATCTGTCGCCGACTTTCGAGGTGGCGCATGGTGCTCTGCAGTCCCGCAAGAGTCCAAAAGTAAAACACCGTCATTGCCATCGACAGCGGCAATACAAATATGAGGATGGTGATGACGGTGATGTCTGTGTCGATTATGGCCATGGATCCGGCGGTGTACAGGACACCAAAGGCAAAGTGGGCCAGGGCCAGGGTAACGCACTTCTTCATGGTGGAGCCGAGGGTTGGTCTGGCAATACAACGTACGGCTTAGTTCGCTCGTGACTCCAGGTGCATCAGATTTGATAGCGGTTGTCACTGAGACTCGGGAGGCGGGTGCACATTGCGTGACAGACAACCATCATACCTCACGACACCGTATCCGAGCGAGACGATCAAGAGCATAAAGAATGAGATGCTGTTTCTGCCGGCGTTGAGGACGGCGACGATGATAAGAAGCGCGATGGCTGGCGGCGTTGCATCGGATATACAGGGGTGTGTTGCCAGAGTCAGCGATCGATATACATATGCCGGATAATGCGGACGATACTTGGCGACCGCAGCTATGATGTGGCCCATTGAGGGAGGCCGGCAGACTTACAGCTCTTGCCCCAGATATTGTAGTTTTCGTAATAGCCCTGTTGAGATCAATGCAGACCGTGTAAGTGACAGCCGATGAGACGCTCAATAAGACGCATATATGTGGGGCTCGGTGTCACTTACGTAGTTGAACGCCATCTCGACCATAAGGAAGATAATCACTCCGGATATCATGTGCTGCAGCGGCAGCAGATCGCGCCAATAGCAAAACGACTTCCACAGCCAGAGGGCAGCAACCAGAAAATATACTATCGACAGCGCACCAAAGAACTAAAGGCAGTCGAGACGGATGCATCGATGCCGAGACCATAGGATCATACGGCGCAAGCACGCATAACGGTGTCAGTGCGGAATCGGGTGGCTGTCCAAGCGCCAAGCAGCAGCAAAGTGGTAGATCCTCTGGGCACATCCGTTTGGCTTCTCGAGTGCCCAGATGCTCTTCCAAATGCTCTGCACTAGCGCATCGAGCTACCAACAGATATTCTGGTCGGACTCGACCCACCGGGAGCTTGGGATAGTCCACCGCGGGGAGGGAGCCATACGGATTCTCGAACCGCACTTCGGCAAGCCATGGGTTCACCGGGCCAGCGTTCATGTTGTGGCCGGAGAAGGCTACGGCACAGTAGTATCCGGTCTGGTTGACATAGTACTTGACCTTGGTCGGGGGCTGCGCCGAGTAGTCGCCGGTAACTTGGAAAAACTGGTTGATCATGGGGGATGTCAGCGGGATTTCGGGGTGGGTGATGACAAAAGTTCCCCGTTGCGCTTCGGTGCACTGGTTCGAGGAGATGGTGCTGCCTTCGCCGCAGATCAAAACACCGCCTCTCGCCGTCTTGAGAACAGGACCATCGAGATAGTTGTACACAAGTAGGGTGACGTTGAGCGGGGTGGCGACGGTGGTGAGGGTGATGGATATATAGGATGGAGCCGTATAGCCAGGGATATCGGCAGGTGCAAAGACGCCGGTGCAGACGTCGTTGTCGGTGTTACTCTGGAGGGTCGAAGGGTGCAATCGGGGAGGGAAAGTCGTCGAGAAAGTGAGGTCGCTCGGTCAGCCATTGATATGTGACGGGCGAACAACATCCAAGGCCTGCACGCCAGTGTGACTGCCCACGCAGATCAGATGCCGCAGTAGACTTGGGTGCGCTCCGAAGCAAAAGCGCTGTGAGCCCTGCCTCTCTTGAGACGCTGCAGGCGACGGAAAAGGAGCATAAATCGCCGGTGCTCGCGGAGCCTGCCGGATGCTGCTGCCGCCGCTGTGAAAGCGCCGGGGAGAATGTTACCAGATAATCCGTGAAGGCATGCGCGAATGGAAAGACGAGCAAGACAAGCAGCCCAGCCACGAGCATGGAAAGGCGGTTGGTGCTGAAGCGGAGTGGCATCGTCTCTGTCGGCCTGGACATGCAGCTGGATGCTGGTGCTGGGGAGATGGGATTCGGCTTGGAATGAAACGAGGACGACGCCGAGCGGCGCCAGCCAAGCAATCAGCGGCGCGTCACGTGCGTCGCGCCTGGCTCAAGCCTGGAACGGCCCAGGGGCGGATCGAGCAGCGGTGCCAAGCGGAAGGCGATTACGCTGGATGAGCATGGTGTATACACTGGATGAGCATGGTGTATTCACGGTTCAGGAAATAAAGAGGGGGAATCTCCCGTTGGGCGAGTGCTGTAGGTGTATTGAGAGTCGATGGGTTTGGGCGTGATGCGAACGTTGCATGGTTTGGAAGGTGGTGGGAACAAAACATCGGGGGTTGCATTTGCGGTCGACGATGACTATGACTCCATGCCTTCCATGGCCTGTGTCTGCGATTTCGGCTTTGCTGGCAGGGGATTCGAGGGGCCAGTCGATCCGGCCTTGCCGTTGTCGGTGAAGAGACCGGCAGCCGCCTCGGCTTCCTTCTGGGTGAAAGCTGGCTCCTTCAGCAACTTGACTCTGTTGATATGCGTTCACGCGGGCGATACGTCAGTTCCGACGCAGACGCAGTCCGCCACTAGCGGGGATGAATGAACCGCATGCACTATGCCGATAGACCAGCATGCTGAGCTCGAAGAAGTGCCCTTGCTCTCTCAAAAGCCAGCCGTTGTATCAAGCCCTTGCCCTTGGCTGCAGCCCACACGATGCCCACATGATGCCCGCGATCGAGGCACTCACCGTTTCTTGTGAATCTTGCTCTGGATATGAGCAGCCAGCGAGTTCTCCGTCACAAAATACTTTGAGCACTGCGGATTTGTGCAAGAATCTCGCTCAGTGGAAGCACTCGGACGCCTGTACGATCCTTGCCTGTACGATCCTTGCCTCTACGATCCTTGCCTCTGCTGCCTCTGCTGCCTCTGCTGCCTCTGCTGCCTCTGCTGCCTCTGCTGCCTCTGCTGCCTCTGCTGCACATCACCCTCGGCCGTTCCTTTGTCTCTGCCGATGCAGCTCTGATCGCCGGTACCTCAATGCAATAGTGCTGTCCAAGACCCGGCAGGTCAACGTCGACGGGCTGGTTCTCGAACTTTTCGGGGGTCTCCAGGTCGTCCTGGATTTGGTCGAGGTCCTTTGTGCGAGCCCGTGTTCTCCATCTTCGCTGGTTGTCACGGATGCTGCACAGAATAGCAGAGGGATGAGCATCTGGAGTCGGCTGCAGCGATATTGCAACCCGGGCAGCCGGCCTTGAGCAGTACCTGTGGTGCTGGCGCTTTCGTCCCACGCGGCCCATTGTGATGCGCTGTTTGCAGCAGGACGTCGAGTACAGAGGCTGCGAGTTGGGTGGAAGACCTCGGGGTTGGCTCTCGAGCACTGGTTCTTGGACGCTGCTCTGCGGATGCTGCTCTGCGGATGCTGCTCTGCGGATGCTCTCCCTTGGGCGTCGGCTGTTGAATCGCAGGGCCGATCGGTGTCGCGGCGACCATCGAACCCAGAAACAAAAAAATCGCCGTGCGCCACAGAGCGGCTGCCCATTGGCCCGTGGCCCGTCGAATCACGCACCGGCGCCTCCAGCATCTGTGTCACCGCCCTCAAGCAAGGATTCCGTCGCTGCCGTTCCCCTCGATGTTGCCCGCTTCCATCGGCCTGCCCACCGACCGGAGCCCGACGGGTGTATCCGAACAGCTTGTTTTCTCTGCTCCTGCAGGGCTCCCAGCGCCGTCTGCGTCTCTGTCTGCTCTGTCCGCTCTGTCTGCTCTGCTGCCGCCATGAACATCTCCAACTTTGCCCGCCCCAGAACGCCCAAGCCTGCTTCGCCCATGTCCACCCTTCGGATTCAGAGTGCGTTGTTCTTGCCGCCCCGGCGTGATGGTTCCCGCGGCCGCGATAGGCCAGCTTCGGCATGAGTCCGCAGAGTATACGGCCCCGGGTCGCTTGCATCGCTGACGCGGCCATCGTATCTATCCAATAGTCATCTCGGGCAGGAATCTCATGGCCAAGGACCGCGGCGGCACCTCTGACCCGTATGCGATTCTGAAGCTCGGGGACCAGAGCCACAAGACCCAAGTCATTAACAAGACCGTCCAGCCCACTTGGAATGCCTCATTTGATTTGTATGTGTGCCTTGGCTCAAACAGCCCTGGGAATGCTTGTATGGCCTGGCATTCGGCCCTGATGTCCGTCGAGACACAGGCCTTCGTGCTGTCGGCTCAGGACCCAGGATCGGGGACTTGTGCCAGATGCATCGTGCCTGAGGGACGGCTTTGTCCATGTTGATCCATGCGATTACCACCTCCTTCGGTTGGCAGTGGAAGCTCGATCTGACCCCGAATCTCTGGCATCCCTTTCCTCCGCTCGCGGCATGCAGAATCGTCACCTCGGTCCTCCACTTCAGCACTATCCAGATCACAGTCTGGGACAAGGACTTTATCGGCCGAGATTTTTTGGGTCAGATCACGATACCCATCGTCGATTTCCAGTCCTACTTTCCTGTCTTGCCCTTTGACGATCCCAAGAATATCCCGGTCTGGCATCCGCTGTTGCCTAGGGATCCCAAGGAAGAGGTCACGGGCGACATCCAGCTCAAGGTCGGGTTCGTTGGACCAATCCAGGAAGACCTCAAGAAGCTGCTTTCTGCCAAGCCTGGCGGCGGTGTGACAAGAGGTGCAGTATTCAAGCACATGGTGGGGGGGGGAATCTGCGTGCGGGTTGCTTGCACATACACGTTGCATAGTGCCTTTGAGCACGTACGGGATGTGCAGGCGCTCTGTCCAGATAGAGGGTCTGTTGCGTCTGGAATGGATGGCATCTGGTAACGGGCGTTGGGTTGTTGACCGGTATTCCATCTTGTGTTCCAGCCCAGCTCATCTCCACGGACGATCCGATCGACGACTTTTACTTCAACTTTACGCTTTCGTCGAACAGCATCGATGCCCTCGGCGACAATATCAAGCCCAGTGACAGTACCGACTCGCTTGACAAGCTGGGAACACCAACAAAGTCATCGCTCGACCATACCTCTCTGCTCGGCTTGCTGACGATTGAAAGTAAGCGCGCCTGATCCAGCATGTACAAGTGTGTGTGCTCTAGCTGTCAACAGCGAAGCTGCAGTGGACATGGCTACTCGCTCGTGAGCGGCTCGGCCGTGTTGCACTCGTTTCGTGTGCCGTGTGCCCCGGTTGAATCGTGGCCTGTGGTAACATTTGGCCCTGAACCTCCAGTTGACAGTGCCAGCAACCTCCCTGCTACTCCAAGCCGCACCCGAGGCTTCGACTGTGATCCGTTTGTGACAGTTAGCTACAAGTAAGGTCGCGTCCTTGCTTCTGGTTGTATACGCGGCTCCACCAGTCGATTTCTGATCTACAGCATTTGTTCCTAGCAAGAAAACTTTCAGAACTCGGGTTGTCCGACACAACCGCGATCCTACCTGGGGCGAAAAGGTCTATCTGTATGTAACAGGCTCAGCTATACGCATCTGCACTCGCTTTTGTTGCTCGGGAGATGAGCGCTGATGATTATAGCGACATAGTTGGACGTAAACCCATTGTACTCCACATGCTTCAGGCACATCAAGCACGTTGACCTCAACAACAACTACTCGGTTGCCTTTGGTATCTACGACTACGACACATACTCGGGCAACGACCATCTGGGGTCGTGCGAGCTATTTCTGTCTGACCTCATCAAGACCTGCGGCAACCATCCCACTCCCGTGCCCAACATCCCTACGGTGTTCCGTGTCGTCGATCTCAAGCCCAAGATCATCATAAATCCGGATTTGGTAGGCTGCTGTGGCTGTTATGGGTGCATGTGGCGCAATATGGGCGTCGTTGTGAGGCAGCATGCGTGCTGGATTGCACCTGATTGACGCTGGCATTCGTATCACCGCACGCCGATGTAATCCCCAGGATGCCACCCAAGACGCCACCCTCCGACTTCGTGTGAGCTTTATTCCATACGAGTCGATCCGACGCAACTTTTGGCTCACTTACATCAACACATTCGATAGTGACGGCAATAAGAGCATCAACTACGTCGAGTTGCAGACTCTACTTGACAACCTGGGATCGACCTTCTCGGACGATACGATCAACATGATGGTGAGGATAAATGCATCTCCGTCGCCATCTGAGGCATGAGCGAGTGTGCGCAACCTTGTGTCATCGATCCGATCGACACACATACAATCAAAGGTTCGGATCGGTTGTGTGATCGGTCGATCGCATGGCCAAGACACTCGTGTCGCCAGAGATGATGCCGGCGCCTCACGCTACCCCTTCGCTATATCTTTCACGCGCTCCGTGCCAGTTCTTGGAAAACAACAAGACCCAGGACGAGGATCTCTCTTTCGAGGACGTCTTCAAGGCACTCGAGGCCCGCGTCAAGCCTAGCTTTGGGGACTCCAAGAAGAAGCGAATGCTCCACGACGACGAGCATCTCATCCAGATGAAGGAGTGTCCGGTCTGCCATAACAAGAACATTCGCAATCGCTCCGACTTTGACGTCATCTCCCATGTGGCAGTACGTTGATGAGTGACGGAGAGAGCACAGTCGCCGGGGTGTTGATGTACCTGTCTCCATCGCCTGTCGCATGGGCTCTGCAAAGCTTGGCACTGTAATCACACCCTATGTCCTCTCCGGCACCGACAACCCCGCTAGCTCTGTGCCCATCAGGACATGTCCAAAGTCGAAACCTTCCTCATGAGTGGCTTCTTGACTGAGGCATATGCGTCCCGGAAGTGGTTCACCAAGATCTTTTCCTATGTTACTTTCGGCGGCTACGCCGTTGGCAAGAATAATGGTACCGAGGCTCGCCTGGGAAGACGCCGACTTGGTGTCGAGATGCGTTTGCAAAGCAATGGCGCGCACCTCGTGCGTTCTCATTAGCATCTTTTGATCCTACGTACAGCGTCCATATCTCTGATCCACCACATTTCCTCCGCTTCGCTGACACGTATAGCCAATATCCTGGTGCAAGACCGCACGGTTCGTCACGCTCGGACTGACCTTTCCCGCAACAGCCAATGGGGCTGATCGCGGATCACTGATCCAGTCTCTCTGCACCCCACCAGTCTGGCCAGCTGATCGAAGAGAAAATGCCCACCTATATCCGTCTTGGCATTCGCTTGTTGTATCAGGCCTCGGCATCCAGGGGAGGTACGCTGCTGGTGCTTGAGCGGCAATGGAATATGCAGCCACATGAGCGAATGGTGTCGTGCGTTGCAGAGCGCAGATTGGTTGTTGTTGGGATTGAGGTCAGGTAAATGTGCTAATATCATCATCGACAGCCATCGAAGCCAGATCGATCAAGAGCTTGCTTAAGAGCCTGAGTATGTGCACGCGCAGGATCTAGGGCCTTATGCACAGTAGCCAAACACAGCGGCATGCTTGTATGTTCATGCTCACTGTTTCTGCGCTGCTCCCAGGTGTCAAGCAGGGCAAGGAGTTTGATGATCCGAACTCTGTCAAGGAGATTAGTCGCTTCATCTCCTTCCACAACCTCTCTCTCGAAGAAGGTATGTAATGCCCTACTACGGCACGCCTGAGTTACTCGCGCAATGGCACTACAGTCCGTGCCATTGCTGTTCCCACCTCACCACATTGTGCCAGAGCCTGGTAATCGAGACACTTTGATACGCAGTGCTGAGACGAATCATTCTTTCATAGTCGAGCTTCCCCTGTCTGAGTTCAAGAACTTCAACGAGTTCTTTTACCGTACCCTGAAGCCCGGAAGCCGCACTCTGGCCTCGCCAGACTCGGTGAGTCCCGTGTTTGTTGACCCAGGAATGAGCATTGGTTGGTCGACAGCGAACAGTGTGCAGGAGGAGGCCATGTGCACCAACCTCGCTGACATACAGCACTCAATTCCGACAGAATGTTGCTGTTTGCGCGGCCGATGCTCGTACCATGGTGTTCCCAACCATCGATGACGCCACACGACTTTGGTATGAATGCACGGCAGTAAATGTGTGAAGGCACATGGATGATGATGGAGAAAGCCGAGATAGCGGCTCGGTCGTCGCTGTTGCTGATCGTGAATGAAACCTATGCCATCAGGATTAAAGGCTCGAGCTTCACTCTGTCGAACCTCCTAGGTGACGCTCGGCTCGGGGTAGGTAGAGGCTCTTGGCTCGCAGTACAGCCGTCAGGCTGGCGGTGTGCTGGGCCGATATCGGATGGGACGCTGTGCCGTCAAATGCCTGTATTGCTGACGATGTCCTGTGAACTTGTACCAACATGACTCTCTTTATCAGGAGCACTTTGCTGGTGAGTGATGCCTTGGACGGATCTGCAGAAAGCTCAGGTTTTGTGGACGAGTCTGGAGCTGACCGGATGTATGATTTGTTTGGTCGGTCAGATGGCTCTGCGGCCGTATTCAGGCTGGCTCCTCAAGATTACCATCGATTCCACAGGTAAGGCGGACTTTGCGATCGCTTCGTTTCCTATACGAGAGCGTGGCCCTCGCTGATGAGTCGGCCGTCACGTTGCTGGGGCCATATGGGGCCGTACTTGGGCTCACACTTGGCTCGATATATGGTCTGCGCTGGGTGCACCACGGCATGGCGACCGTGCTTTGCCCAGTCGTATATTACAGCGCATGCATTCCATCCACTGACCGCTCGGGCTCTGCGATTCCAGCCCCATCGATGGCCTCCAGGGCCCAACGAAAAAAATCGAAGGAACCTACTTTACCGTCAACCCGATGGCTGTCCGGTGTGTGCAGCTCGTTCGGAGCCAAAGCCCGGCTCGCCAATGGCTTCCTTCCTGCACACCCCCACTTGAGCACTTGACTCCGCCTCCATTGGAAGCCGTCAGCTCGCTCGCTCGCTCGCTCGGTTGGCTGAGGACACTGCAACGTCACTGACTTTTCTCCTCTATTCATGCGGCTGCTTGACCGCGCCTGCTCGACGGGATGTGAATGCGTGGCTGTATATGTGCCGCCACTTGCTTCTAGCAGCACAAGCGTCGATGTCTTTACCGAGAATGTGCGAACGGTGACAGTCTTTGACTCGCCCCAGTTCGGTAAGGTGGCCTTTGTGGCTGTCGGAGCCATGCTTGTGGGCTCGATCATTCATACCACCAAGGAAGGACAAGAGGTCTCGAGGTTGGACGAGTTAGGGTAAGTGGCCGTCGCAGTCCCGGCGAGGAAGTATTCCAGCCATGCGATGGAATGTGATGGAATGCGCGCAAATTGGGGCATGTCCTATCGGAGTGCTGGAACGTAGCGCTGATGTTATTGCTTCCAAACGGCACACACCCGACCCTTTTGCTTGGTTGGGCCTTCGCCGGCACGCAGCTACTTTGCCTTTGGCGGATCAACCGTGATCATCGTGTTCGAGAAGGGCGCCATCCAGTTTGACTCGGACCTTGTCAGCAACAGCGAGCAGAAGCTGGAGACCCTAGTGCGTGTGGGCACCTCGCTTGGCGTCTGTACCGCTGCATCGGACTAGCCCAAAGCCCCGATGGTGTGGAGGGGGACAAGATCGGGAGCAGGAATCAGGGGCAGGAATCAGAGGCCGAAAGTGAGCCCTCTACCGCCGCTCCGGACGAGAGAGAAGTGACGTATGAAGAGAAACGGCGACTGTATGATCTGGCTCTGTGCAAAGTTGATGAAGATCCCACAGTGACTGCTCGCCGGGTGCCTAGTCGCCATCACCAACACATTCGAGCAGGCAAACGAATAGACGCCGTTGATTCACAGCCATCGCAACAACACAGAAACCAGAGTCTGCGGATGGCCACAGCATCTGCGATGGATCGACATGGGTGTACTCAAGATCAAAAAATAAGGAAAAGAAAACAGCCATTGGCCGCAAAACAATGATTCACGTTTCATTTGCGAGATCACAACTGGAGTGCGACGGTTGGGGGGGGGGTCTGATTCAGCAGTAGCATATCCAGGACGAGCTACCTGATAAATAGGTGGTTGGGGAGCATATCAGGGGAGGTGAGTGTGAAGGTCAGCGGGAACGAGTGGGAGCGAAGGGCGAATGAGGGAAAAGGGCAATGTGTGGGTGATTTTCTGGGGAAGCCCGGCCCGACTTGACTCGACTTGGTTTGGCTCGAATTGGCTCGGCTTGGTCGAAGCTCGGTACGGCTCCGGTCGCCTTCACGACTTCTCGGACTCGAGCGCCAAAAGGAGCTTGTTGGTCGGCGCAGTGGAGTTGCCGGGCAGTGATGAGCCTGACGGAGAAGTGCTGGGCCCGCTGCTGTCGCCGCTGTTCTGTCGGATCATTGGCAGAATATACTGGGGTCGAGCGGAGCGAGGCAGGTGGGATTTGATAATGTCAGCAATAAATTCTGCCTACGTCGATGAGCGGGGCATCCAGACGATGCACGGCCGACGATATGTGTCGAAGCTCCATGAATGCACACAGTTATATCTGACAGGCCTCACCTGAACGGTGACAAAGGCGCCGATTCCGAGGATGAGCACGAGTATGACGATGGTGACGATGCATGTCGTCTTCCGTTTGCTCTTCCGAGACACGATGGCTTTGGTCATTTCTCTGCTGCCCTCTTCGATTTCTCGGTATGCGGTTTCGACGTGGGTCTCGATGGTATTGATCTTCTCTTGTTCGGCCTGGTGGAGATGCAGCAGCGAGTCAGTAGTCAGTGGCAGACAGATAGAGGCGATAGAACCACGCCCCAACAGGCAGAGCAGCACGCAGAAGGCGGGTGGCGCTCTCATCAACGTCGCCAGTGTTGAGCGACGATGCCCAGACCCGCGAGCAGGCGCCCTTGGACTGACCTCCAGAATGCTCTGCATCTCCTGGAACAGCGCAAACAGCTCTTCAATCGATCGCTCGATCTTCTTTAGATCTTCGTGACGGCCCTGCATTTCCTCAAGCACATGGCGCTGGGCGGCCACCCGCGAGCTCATCATCTGTTGGGCAAACACTTGGCCACTGCTGCTGCTGAGAGCCTTCTCGATCTCAGCGTCAGTTGCATTGGGCTTGACTAGAGGACCAACAGCAAACCAATCGGCAAGCCGGTCAGCACTGCGTCAGTAACTGGTGGGATTGCAAGCCTTTGCCTCTACTTGAGGACAGTCGCGGCGGTCGCGACAGCACGGCGACGAAGCCTTCGACTGGGACCCGGCACCGCTCCCTGGCGTAGGCTAAACTGGTTACCTATGCGGATCTCGCGCTCCATGCGGTCACGATACTTTTTTTTGTATCGCTGCTGGATGCCCTGGTAGTCCTGAGCGACCTGCACGAGCTTTTTGGCGACCATTGACTGCTGCGTCTTCCGAACAGCGACGCTGGGCGAGCCGCCGAGCTGTTTGGTTTGGTTGACGAGCTTCTTGAGGGCCGCACGAGCCTCCTGGATCAACTGGTTGGTGTCGTCCTGGCACTGGTCCAGACGATACGACAGGTCTAGTGGGACGATAGCGGTGGCGGAGGCGAGTTAGTTTGACGGTGTGCATCGGTGGCCTGTGAGGATGGCGGAGCGAACGACGAGGGATGGACTAGAGCAGCTGATTACTTGAAGTCTCGTCCTGGTTCGTCGACTGCAGGATACGAGCGTGCATCTTGTCGATGTGGCCGAGGTTTCTCTGGATCTTGTCGACAGATGATGTAATGCGTTCGATCTGAGGGACAATCAATGGCGTTCCTGGTCAAAAGTACTGCCACGCAGATGCGGCCGAGGTAGATTGATGACCTCGATATTTCGTATCCAGCAGCGACCGGCACCCAAGATTGCCGGATCCAGCGGGGTATGGTCAAGCAGCAATAGCAGCGGTGTCTGAAAAGGCCCAGAGGCACTCACCTCTTCCATGAATGCGCTCATATCCTCTCGCGGCGAGTCGCTGCGGTCCCGGGTATTCTCTCGATACTTTGGCTGGCTCGATGCAGCGCTGGGACGGCGACCCGACGAAGGCTCCCGACGATCATCGCGACGATCATCACGACGGTCATCACGGCGATCTTCGCGGCCCCGAGAGTCATAGTCTCGGCGCCCGTCCCGGCTGCCGTAGTCGGTTTCGCGGCCGTTGCTTCGGGGCTCGTCTCGGCCCCGGGCAGGTTGGTCGCCGCGGTAGCGCCGTTGGTCGGAGGTCGAGTAGGTTTGCGGCGGAGAGGCAGGGCCTCGTGGACGGTCTCGAGAGCGGTCTCGAGAGCGAGAGTCGTCAGGATAGCGGGAGGTTCCGCGGCCGCCCATGCGACCCATTTCGACGTTGTCGTTGGAGATATCGGCGAGTCTGTCGCGAGGCATGGCGAGGATGCTGAGGATGCTGGGGGGAGCTGAGGATGCGATGGAAGGCGAGCGGATACGGATGGAATCAAGGGCAGGCGCAGGAAATGCACGGCAAGACGGCGGCGGAGCGCAGGACCCGGGGCGGACGCTGCGGGTTGATAGCGAAGAGCGGATGGAAGCGCCGATCGAGCAGCGCAAGCGCACGGACAGACGAGCGGCGACGAAGACGACGAAAACGACGAAGGATGGACGACGAAACAAAAACGAGCGGGCAGGTGACGGCTGCGGACAAAGGGGTGTGCAAACAGTGGGCGGGGACGACGAGAGGACGAAAGAGCAGTGCAGGCCGGGGGACAAGAAGCGAAAGTCGATATGGGACTCGGTGCAAATAGTCCCGAAGCGATAACACACACTCCTGCGGACGTAACGATGTCAATGATATTCCCGCGGATGCGCCAGCGTTAATACATCGGCGCGGATTGAGCGATGCCATTAACGTCCGGACAGGGTGGGACAGCCGCGTCGAACGCGTCGAGCGCGCGGACCAAGCGCGAAACGGCGCCGCGCCGCCCCCGCAGCCACACAAACTGTCCGCCTCTGGCGCGCCGTGGCACAGGAGTGGCAACGCGCCCGCGCACAGCCCACGCGGTGGCGTCACACAGCGAGCCACCGCCGCGCTCCTCCGCCCGCGCCCGAAAGCGGAGGCGCGCACGTTTGTGGCAGCCACTGTGCTGCTGCGCGCAGTCCCACGTGGACCGCTGTGACCGAGTGCCAGGGTCGCCATATTCGCCGGGTTCCGAATTCCCGCCCATCAACCGCTGCGTTGCGGTGCTGCAATCCCGGGAGTAGAGGTGTCTCGTATATGCGTCATACTCTCGTATACGGTGGATCCCGAAACCCGCTGACTGACTGTAGGCTCCAGTGGGCAGGCTATGCAATTGTATCCCGTCCTGGTTGGCAATCTCTTTGTGTGATGCATCCACTTGAGCCTCTGGACAGTTCCATGGTGTCGATATCAAGATACTCGTCTTTCTCGAGTCGCTTGGCTTCCCGGCACTGCGAGCACACTGTTTAGCCATGATTGCCATTTAGGTGGGTGTATTCGGGTCCCAGCAAAAGCAACATGGCTCAAAACGGGGTGTCCCATATTCGCTTGGAACGCTGTAATCACTCGACCACTTCCTGGATCGCAAGTCACCGCAGCGCAGCAGCAACTGCCTTGAATCGTGTTTCTTCATGTCGCTGGACAGACTTGGTTCTCGGTTACTGTGCTCATGGGAGCTGCTCCGCTCGGTACTTCCAGTAAGCCTGGCGGACAGAGTCTTGGTGCTCCAGGACCTGACAGATCTGTGCGCACGCAGACGAGCACAGATGTCAGAGGCGATAGTTGCATTGGTCAGGCATATTCGATGACGAAGCGCTTTCGTTGGGAAATCTGCACCCGGGCCACCCACAACGCCACAAACCTGCTTCGCTCTGCTGATATCGTTTTGCTCTGTCAGGATATCCAGAAGTGCCACGAGCCCAAATGTGGAGTTGAGTTCAAGCGCCGCTTTCTCGGAGGCATCGACAATCTCGGGATAATCCGACAGCTTCTGACCCGCAAGTACCACAATGCTGTGCCACATCGGTCCCAGTCATTCGAATGCCGTCGGGAATACGCATGAGATAACACTGTAAGCACCACGAACACAGACAGCTCGCATCCTCCCAGCACAAATTAACTGGTCGACAGCGTATTCGCAGCCCTACAGGAGCGTGCGGCACGGAGTGTAGCCCTACCCTTTCAAGTAGCTCCACGCACTCTCGTTGTTTGGCGCAATCGCAATCTTCATTAGGGTGTACCTATCGCGGGCCAAAGTGTTAGCGATTTGCGACTAGGGTAGCCTCAGAGTATTTCGCTTGAATGAGCGCCATGCACCAGATGAGCCATGACACCGGCGACGGGCATCAAACCCAACAATGCATATCGTTGGAGCGCAAGCCGGTTCACGACCACTCGATGCATGCGCTTGGGTCACTTACTTGACTTCATCGTGGATCTCGTCAGGGACCCATTTCTCTGGTCGCTGCGAATACACAAAGTAGCGCTGATTCCAGGCCGAGTTGTTGAATACGTCTTCGTCGAGGAAACGGTTCATGTCGATGATCTCGCGATTCCAGAGTGAAAAGTGCTTGACCAGCCACTGTCTGTAGAGCAAACGGGCGATACCGACAAATGGATAGAATCATCGGCATCGGCATCGGCATCGGCATCGGCATCGGCATCGGCATCGGCATCGGCATCGGCATCGGCATCGGCATCGGCATCGGCATCGGCATCGGCATCGGCATCGGCATCGGCATCAGTGTCGCCCGTCATTTCTCCTACACGACCTAGCAAACTAGCCACAATCCCTCATTGCACCGTCAACGAGGCATTCAAACAACCGCACGTCCAGATCACGCTCCCAAGGTATTTGCTGATATTTTGGCTATGGTCACCGTCGGTACCTGTAGGTCCACGCATGATAGTTCTTGGAGTCCCCAGCGAGCGATGCGTTGATGAATGCAATCTCACGGCTTGGATCGTTCAGCTTTTCGATGACAACCTGGCGGTGATGCCTGGACAGTATCATTGGTTCGTCGAGTCGGTGAGTCGTTACCAACAAGCTCCTTTGCGAGATCGGGACCCCATCTACGACCGCTCACTGCGACCGCATCAGTGGCCAGAGTGCTCGGCCCATCTCCTAACCCACCAGATCTGGTAGTTCTTGGGGTTTTCTTCGGCCATTTGATCAATGTATTTGAGCTCTTCCTCGAGGTCATGGTTAATTGCCATGAGAGTGTCCTGTCGATACTTCCTGTATCGCATCGATCATCCTCCGGTTAGAGCCCCAAACAGCAACCGAGTCAAATACTCAAAACTCCTTGAGTTCTTTGATTGGATTGAGTATGGGGGACGAGGGCTCGCAAGAGTGTTCCTCGCTGAGGCTTGGCAACGGAGCCCTTAGCTTACCACACGGTGTAGTGGGCCGGGTTGTCCTGCAGGATTGCATCCGTCAGGTCCAGCACCCTGGGGCTGAACTCTTTGCGGGCTACGATCGCCCGGAAATAGCCGGTGGCAACCCTGTCTGATTATGCCAAACATCGCAGATGCGTTAACATTCTGAGGAGACACAGCTCCGGGGACTGTGTCGTGACAACCGGTGAAGAATATGTATCTGCGGAAGACTGCAGCGGTTGGGTGTGATGCCCCTATCAGAGCAGGGTGGATAAGCCCAGCCGCTCTCGAGACGGAAAGGGGGGAAGGTGTCTTTGGGTCGCTGCACACGAGCCATCGGCTTCAAAGCAGAGCTTACAGCTTGGATAATATGAAATCGGAACAACCGGGTTTGGCCCGTCGTCCTGCGGGATTGGAGTGATGTCGCTCCAGACAGGGTCGTTTGCGAAATCAATGCTCATGCTGCGGTAGGGAGGAGGAAAGAGAGGTTCGGAGACAGATCAAGCCAGAGCGCGGCGGCTCGAAGTGCAGGACCAGGGCCGGCTTTGTGGGTGATCACAGCATTCGCAGCTGTGATCTGCATCGCCAGCAACAGCAGCAGGGGCCCGGAGACAACCAACACACCCGCTTCGAGTGGAGAAGAGCCGTGCGTTGGTCCAGTATCGGCGATCATTCTGATACTTGAGCTTTACTCCCCACAGCTCCTCAGCCATGCATCCCACCAGCACACCGACATCCCAGCCCGCTCCCCGGGGAACCAAGCGTCCAATCGATCTGCTGGCGATCAGAGTGAGCATGCCATATGCATGCCATATACGCTATCCGGGCTTGGTCTCGCTCTGTGTCGCTCATCGATTTCTCGATCAGGGTGCGATCGCTGGCTCGGGTTTCAGCATCTGCATCGTCGCTTCGCTAATGCTCCAAACAACATCCCCGACACTGTCTTGCCCATCAATATGTCGACAAACTTGCGTACTATTGCCGCTCCATGCTGCCCTGACAACCCCTTGAACTATCGCTACTGCTCGCTCGGCTACTTCAGCAAAGGCAGCTGGCCAAGAAGGCACACCAGGATGCCCCGCAGTCATCTAGCCTGCAATCGCCATCGTCAGCTTCACAGCCGACCCTGACTCGCCCTGATCCAGGGTCCTCGCCAAAGTCCTCGCCACGGCCATCGTCGAGTCGATCGACGCCGCCAGTTGTTGCCCTCGATGGGTCTCGGGCACCAAACCCTGCAGGTCCCTCGGCCAGGATGCCATCGATTGCTCGCCCGTCCAGCAATCTTGCCAGCGCAGCTTCCACAAGCCCCCGAATCAAGTCGGCCACCCGAAATCCATTCTCGAAATCGAAGCAGGGGCACTCCGCGGTGCCGCACAACCCGTTCATGATGCTGGAGAAGATTCGATCGGCGTCCGAAAGCGAGTCCAAGTCCATCGAGTCCATCTTCGACATGGACTCTGTCCAGAGCCAAGATGTGCCGTCCAACCGCGGCCACCTCGTTGCTGCTGCAATCCGGGGCTACAAGCAGTCGGTGAGCACTTCTCTTGCTCATTTATTCCACCCTGACCATCCCTTTGTTTCCTTCGTTTCCTCGGCTCGGACCATCACGTTGTAATTCCCAACCGATTCCCTGTCTCGTGCATCGCAGCAAACGGTGAAGGATTTCGAGTCCCGAGCGGCCGAATCTGGAGGAAGCACCGAGGAAATCGTTGCTCAGATCTGTTCACCAGGGGGCATATTGTCGATCAACAGCAGCTCCGCTCGCCATGACACCGACAGCAGCGACAGTGACGAAGAGGTGATTGAATGGACCAGCGATTTTTATCGGGATGCTGTCGTCCAAACGCCTGCCTCAGAGGGTGCCACATATGACATCATGTTTGCCGGAGATTTGGACGGACAGACGCTGCCGGATGAACTCGCCAAGTCATCGGTGGCCAGGACTGTGGCCAGCGAGCAAGTAAGTCTCGGCTCGATGTGGCGTTGGCAGCCGAGCATCTGCCTGCTTCCCGAGGAATCGGCTTACTCGACCCCACGCTGGCCTCACCCTGACCGACGTATAAACTGTGCTTCCAGGGTGTCGGTGCAACCGAGCGTGCGACAAACGACGAGTTCTCCGGGTCCGATACTCGGCTTCCCATCGACTGGAACCTCAAATTCTCTGCGGTCTTCCACTCCCCATATTCCTTCAGCAGCATCAACGTCCACAATTCTCTCCACGAGTCCGAGGCCCTGGGCTCCTTTGTTGAGCGCGGAAATACTGTCGAGATTGATGTAGGTCGCCGTTTGGACTCTGGCTCTTGCATTGTCCAACGCATCCTCGATCGGACCTGGCGAGACCGCCGTGCGACATGCCACCATCTCCACGATGATGTCACCTTCAAGCCCCAACGAGTTGAAGATTCTTACACTGTCACGTGGGTTGATAGACAGATCACAAGTATGCGTTTCAGCACTCGCTGTATCACTGGCTTTATCCTTCCCAACGACTGGCGCCGGCATTATCCCAGGCTGTCTTGCAGCATCTGAAGCGAGAGCCCGAGAGCAGATCAGCCGTGCATCTCGACGAAAACATGAAGCATTTTGCAGCGCTACAGGAGGAATGGTACGATGCAGACTCGGTCCCGGCATCATGTCCAGATGCAACTTCTCTGGTCGTGTTGGGTGCACGACTCCAAAGTAGCCGCCCCCAGCCATCGCCCCACCCTCCAAGGCTGTGATGGCAGCGGTGTAGTCTCGTGGTCCTCTCATCCAACATACTTCTCCTCCCCCATCTGGGACCTTTGGCCACCCCATTTACTGAACTCAGGAAGTCGGCCTTCCGATCGCTCTACTTTGCAATGAAGAACGACGTGTCATCCTACTTTTACTACCTCAATCCGGAATTTTCGGTGTTGTTTCTGTCTCCAAAGGTGGTGGCAGGCGAGTCACCCAAACCCAAAGCAGTTTTGTCGACATCAACACCTGGTCTCAGGCGCATCCTTGAAAGTCAAGGCAAGTCTGGCTTGGCCACTAAACTGTGCGTCGCTGCCACTTCCCTGGGTCCGAGTACAGCCAACAACGGAAAGGTGTCCGCGCCTGGATATCATACTAGAGCTGACGTGATGTTTGTCTAACCAAGCGCATCCATACATTGGCGTATGATTCAGGAGTTCGCTTTGAAGCCGTGCTTCCAGATCCGGCCACTCGAGATCTGTCGCAAGAGTAAGTGCAGATCCCCACGGATGGATCGAGATCGTCACACCATTGTCGCGGAACAGTTGGACTGATTCTGTTACTACATGCGACAGAGCTGGAAAGCGCGTGCCGCTCTATTTCGCATCTCCAAAGGCAGTGCACGGTCTATTTGACTTTCTTCTCAACTGGAGAGACCCACAACTCGAGCGTCAGGCGCGCCAGTTCCCTATGCTTGTCTCTCCCCACCCTTTTCTTCACGCTAGTCTCAAATCCGCGCAGGTCAGTGGCAAGGCCGGTGCTCGTTGACTGCATCCGAGTGGCTGCAGATGCTTCCGCTCCGAAGTTGGAATCATCGCAACCCACATGTACGCACGCTCCATCTACCAATAGGTATCCAAGTACGGCAAGGTGCAGCAAGCCAGTGGTCTGAAAGGACAAAATGCGGCTGTCGGGCTGACGGAGTACTATCGGCTCGAGATACGCGGGCTGCTGCTACCCACGTCCGTTCTTGCCCTGGTTGAATCGCTCAAAAAGCACCAGAAGCCAGGGATGACAACAGGAACACACAGTGGGAACCACGGCGGGACCCACAGCAGCGATCCGCATTTGATGCGGCCGCTGGAGGGCACGTTCTCCAATTATGACAATATGCAGGGCATGAATCTGGGTGGAGGCACGAACTCGGACGGGTATGACGCGGAGCCATCGCTCCGGACGGTGCCAAGCAGATACGGTGACTCGCGGGATATAAGCAGGGTGAAGATCGAGCATGGCCGATATTCGTGGGCATGATGAATCAGAGTCCCTGCCGAGTAGGAGTGCGTCCTCATACCGAGATCATCAGCAACCTCTGTCCAAGAGACCAAATCGAGCCTGTCCCTGGTCTGCGGACGGATTATTCTTCGTCTGGGTGAGGGGGCGATTTGTGCTGTGGTGCGTTGTGTGCCGTGGTGCGATTTGTGCTGTGGTGGCCACAATGAATATCCGCCAGCCAGACACAAACAAAGATATACGAGTGTCAAACTTGCCCATGTGTTCCCACCGAGTGAACTGTTCGCTGGCTGAACAGTGGATTTGCAAGCAGCTTGCTGCGCGAGGCAACAGCACAGCATCGAGGGGCAGCCAGCCAGACCCACCGCCCAAGCACAGAGCCGGTCACGCTGGCAGACTCAGCACCCCGAGAGAAGCAAGAGCATTCGCTCAATGCAATCCGGCAAGCAGCCAGACCAAGCCGCCATCTCCTGGCTGCCCAGACCGACAAAAGGCACTCCCCTCGCCCTTTCCCCTCGTCATCGTTGTCTCGTTTCGCCCTTTCGGCTCCCTCCTCGCTCTCCTGCCCCCATCTGGCTTTGGCATCGGCACCTTTGTCGCTTCCATCCCAACCCCGGCATGCTCAGGGCCATCTCCTGTTGTTTTGGAGGGTCCGCAGACCCGGTCGACGACCGAGATGTCTCCTCGCAGACCCCTGTCTCCCAACAGCCAACATTCCCTTCTCAGCCCGATCCCTTTGGCCCCTGGCTCCATCCCGTCGAGTGCCTCGTCAACATTGCCCGCGACGAGCCCGATGCCCTCCTGATCAACACATATGAGAGCGGCGCTTCGGAGCGACTCAGCTATCTCCGTGTGTGGAAGCAGGCGTACTCGGTCGCCCAGGCTCTCAAGGCTCTCCCTGGCTGGAACGACGACGACCACGAGGTCATCGGCACCTTCTGCGAGACGAACGCTGGCTGGGTGATCCTCTCGTTTGCTGTGTGGATGCTTGGCAAGTGAGTATCTCTAGTCTGGTCTGGTCTGGTCTGGCTGCCCTGCCTGTGCATGACATGACCGGTCTTTGTCCCTGCCATGACCAGGATCGAGTCTCATCTGTCCCTTGTTGCCATCCAGGAAAACACTCAACCTCGCTCTCAATTTCCCTGCCGCTGTTCGCAAGGCTCTGTGCGAGAGGTTTGTACTTGTGCTTGTCTCGCATGTGTCTCAGGAGATTGACATCCCAGAGACCTCTGTGCTCAACCTGACTCGACCTTGACTCCAATCGAAACAGATACTCCATCAAGTACATCCTCTACCACCACACCAAGCCTGGCCGCACCATTGGAGTGACGCTGATTGATGCCACCACGTTCCCTGTGCTGGACAACGTCCCACCCCCGTCTCTCGAAGTCTGTGAACCCCTTGATGATTATGTCACCATCCAGTGCACCTCTGGAACAACCGGTATGTGGGGTGGTCGAGCGTGATGGTCCAGCAGCAAAGCAGATGGTGCAATGGTGAGTAGAGTAAGATGGTGAGTGTGGTGAATGTGGAAAGTGATATACTGACGATGCATATCCAACCCACAACCCGACTCCTTCGTCCTGCATCCTGGTTCCTCGTCGCTCCCACAGGCATCCCCAAGTCGTGAGTTCTCCTGTGGCTTCTGATCCTGTGGATTCTGTTTCTGTCGCACTTGATGCTTGTCCACAGTCACAAAAGTGATCGCATCACCACTCGTTGACTGAATCCTTCTGTGTTTGATGTTGATTGTTGCAGGTTCAAGTTTGCACACGCTGGATTGATCACTGGACGAGCCTCAGTTGGAATACTGAAGGCAAGCGTCGGGCTCTTCCAGGTATGAGTGCTTGACATTGAATATCGAATTGATACTTGGGCAATGCTGGGTATACTGACATTGATGATTTTTAGGCTCCATCCTTTGTGGCCACATTCGGCTCACTTCCTTGCGTTCTGAATCTTGGAGGATCTGTGTGGATTCCAAAGCCGACATTCCACACAGTCGAGAAAGCAAAGAACGTTGCTCAAATAATGGATGACGGCGTGAACTATGTCTACCTGGTAAGTACCAGGCTCAAAGTCTTCTCTGACCCCGTGCTATCCACCTATTAAAGAAAACCATTTCTCACAGACCCCTTCGTTCATGAAACTCGTTATCAACACCGCTACTTCATTGAACTCAGGAGTTAAATGGACTAAAACAAAGAAAGTCCTATTGGGCTCAGAGCACATCCCCATGAGTGTCGTCCACATGACACGGGAGAGATTCCCAAATGCCGAGATTCAGTTGGGCTACGGATCAAGTGAGGTACGTTTGAAGTTGGGAGGTCTGCATGATCGCCACACTGAATGATAGCTGATATGAATACTGCAACCAGGCAGGAGTTATTGGAGCGGGTTCATTTTTGCGTATCCCATCCGACAGTCCCATCCCAGAGAAGCTGGTCTACAAGCTTGCCAAGCCTGGCGTGCGCTGCCTCTTGTTTGACGAGAAAGGCGAAATCATCGATCCACGGTACTCCAACAGCGGAATCCTGGTCTTTGCCGTCGATCTCGACCATCCTGCCAAGGACCATCCGAGCTTTGTCAACGCCGATCCCAACGACAAGCTGTCGACTTTCGGCTTCCTCGTGGATGGCTCGCCCCGAGTCTGCACCATGGACTGGGTCGAGATGGTTGGTGAGAACGAGTTCAGTGTTGTTGGAAGGTGAGTCTGGAGACTATTGTGTGCTTGATCCATGAGAACTGCCATCCACAATCTGGGACACCGATCCATTTGCTCGCTGGATACTGATCACTTTCATTCTCACACCTCACACCTCACACCTCACACCTCACACCTCACACCTCACACCTCACACCTCACCTCACACCTCACCCTCCAGATTCGACCAGAAGATCAAGGTCAACGGTGTCTATGTCGACCTCAACGGCCTCAAGGAGCTTGTCCACAAGCACCTGTCCCAGGTCATCGCCGACTGCTACTTCATCCACACCTCCGAGAGGAAGATCATCTTGCTCTACATCCTCCAGGAAGGATACAACCCCAACCTGACCTCGGCCGATATCATCCGAGTCGTCGAGGACATGTTTTTGCTGTTGAACGTCTCCAAGGTCCCCGTCCACAACTGCCTCAAGCTCGACGCATTCCCCTTCAACGACTCGGGCAAGGTCGATCTCAAGAAGCTCAAGCGCATCGCCGAGAACGTCGAGCAGTACGGCCAGGCGGTCCAGTACCCGGCTCTCATCGTCACCAGAACGTTCTTGACCAAGATTGCCTTCAAGATCTCCGAGTTCAGTAGTCAGATCCTGGACAACCCCGGTCTCTACGGCCGCAACTTTTACATTGGCGGCGTCGGCTTTGACTCGCTGAGCATCGGCCGCCTGGCCCTCGCCCTCAGGGAGGAGTACGGTGTCGAGATCTCGCCAATGATCCTGCTGTCGAACAGCATGAGTCCCAAGGATGTCGCCCAGCTGGTCGTCGACATTCTCGACGACAAGCTGGTGATTCCGCCGACAATCGATCTGGCTGCCGAGGCTGCCAAGCTCGACGATGCGAGTGTGACGGCCGAGGGTTTCCCTCCGTTTGTCTATCCCAAGGAAGTCCGCGGCATCGTCCTGACGGGTGCAACCAGCTTCCTCGGAGCATTCCTGATCTTTGAGCTGGCACACAAGTTCCCTCGGGCCAAGATCTACTGTCTGGCACGAACCGAGACCGAGAAACTGGCCTTCCTCCGCACCTACTCCAACGCCTCGAGGCTGGTGATTGCATCGCGGAACAAGAACGATCCGTGGTATGACGTGCGAGACCGGTGGGTTGGTCTGCGCGGCGACGTTTCCAAGGAGCGATGGGCACTCTCGGACGAGCGATGGAAGGAGATTTGCGAAGAGACCGACATGATTGTGCACAACGCCGCCGAGGTGCACTGGCTCTACAACTACAACGAGCTCAAGGCAACAAACGTCCTCAGCACGGTGACGGTGCTGCAGCTGGCCACGACGCACCATCTCAAGGTGGTGCACTACATCTCGACCATCGGGACGATTGCCATGGCCAAGGGCTCCGACAAGCCGCTCGAGGAGAAAATGTACTCCAACTGGAACCTGTCGGGCGGCTACTCGCAGACCAAGTGGGTCTCTGAGCAGCTGATCAACAAGGCACGATCGAGGGGAGTGCCTGCAACCATCATTCGGCCAGCGATGATTGCTGGCGACAGCGGATACGGAGGTGAGCTGTGGTGGTGTGATGATGTGTGGTGTAGTGGTGTGGTGATGTGGTGATGTGGTGGAGATTCCCTCCTTCGTTCCCTCGACTTGGCCATGAGCCGATGATCTTGTTTGTCGAGTGGCACCCATCCATCGACCGACACTGTTTCTCACCCTGTTCACTCCATCCTCCAGTGTGCAACACAGACGACTATATCTGGCGATACGTCGAGGGATGCATCAAGCTCGGCATTTGCCCGGCAAACGCCAGTCCCGTCACTTGGACCATGGATCCCGTCGACCATGTTGCCAAGGTGATTGCCGAGATTGTCAGCTCGGAGGAGGCGCTGTCCAAGTTTGTGTTCCACATCAGCGACTCGGAGCACAGGTGAGGAGTGTGTGGAGTGGAGTGGAGTGTGAGTGCGGGTGCCAGTCGATGTTGTGCTTGGCATTGAGTGGGTTGCATATTGACATGTTTGATGGCGGACATCGTGGGCCATCGCAATCACCCCTCACTCACTCACTCACTCACTCACTCACTCACTCACAGTGTCATCACCGAGAAGCGTGTCTTCGAGATCGCCAATTCCGTTGGCTGGATCATCATGTTGGATACCCGTGAAAAGTTCAGGACGGTCATCTGGCGCAACCCATCGCCCGATAACCACGCCCTGCTTGCGTTCATGCGGATGCTGATGGACCTGTCCTTCAGGGTCGACAACACCAACACTCGCTCGATCTACCCGACGCCGTGTCCCTCGCCCGAGCTGGTCGTCAGGAAGAGTCTCTTCCACTTGGATCGGGTGTCCTATCTCGACCAGCCCACGGCGGCGGAGACCGAGCTCAAGGACGAGGAGTATCCCGATGTTCGCATCTTCACCCGCACCGGCCGCCACTGATGTTGTGCTGGCTGGGCAGACCGATCGATCAGTGTCGTCTCGTTGCCATTCCGTTCTGCGGTCGAGTCTTGTTGGACTGCCAGACACTGAACACGATTGATCCAACATGGAGATGTGTGTGGTGGATGGTGGATTGTGATGAAGATGGTGGTGGATTGCACTGTCTCCGGCACATTGGGACCGACGTGGTTATGTGGTCGTTGGCGACATATGCTGCAGTTGCTGAGTATCCATTTGATCATGCCGAAGATGGCAATGGGCTGTTCCGTTGCTGTTCCAACACGCCGAAGCTCTTCTGCGTATGTGATTGAAACCAAAGTCGCCATGCTTTGGTCACCAACCAGGCAAATTGCTCAGATCTCAATTTTGCTCGATGAACGATCAAGCCATCCCCAATTGTGGAGATTCTGTAGTGATCTATCGATGGCGCATACATGTTGATCTGGATCACCTTCGGCCTTCTCGATCAAGTCATTCCATCCCCGCCTTCCGCCCAACCTCATTCCGCGCATTGTACTGTCCAGTCGCTGGTGAGCGTGAGTCGGTGTAATACTGGGAAAACAAAGTATTTGTTGTATTCATGCACCAAGAGGAGTTCAAGCGTGAAAATAGAAGGGAATACACACATTCAAAGATATCGAAGGCGCATTAGGCAGCGGTCGAAAGAGAGAGGGAACGCAGTTGCGTGTATTTGCCGAACCAGGCCGGGCCCAATCAGGGGCTCAATCGGCAAGGTAATTTACAAAAACAGGACGGCGGCAATGGCCGAGAAACCCAGAACGAGAGAGGCGCTGGTAACAGTGCGGCCCGCAGCGCTCTTGGGGGCGGGGGCAGAGCCAGTGGTGCTGGGGCTGGGAGCAGCAGCCGAGGGGGTGGGGACAGTGAAGGTCTTGCCGAGGACGGCAGGAGTCACAGGGTTCAGCTGGGAGACGGTGAGGCCGTCGGTGTTGGAGGCCAGGGAGGTCAGGAGCTTGGTGCTGGGGAGCAGGACGGTGTCGATGACATGAACGACACCGCTGTTGACCAGGACATCGGCGGTGACAACGCGAGCAGCGACACTGTTACCGGCACCAGCGACGTAGACGCCAGTGGTGTCGACCTCGATCGTGATGTTCTCGCCGCCGTAGGTGCCGATGGAAAGGGCAACGGGGGCGAGCTTGAGCAGGTCAGTCGAGTGATAGACACCGGGAACAACGTGAATGCCAAGGGTGGCCTGGAGCTGGGCAAGGTTCAGGGAGACGTTGGCGGACTTGAGGGCAGCCAGGGTAGTGTTGAAGGCGGCGTTGGTGGGGGCAAAGATGGTCTGGGAGGGAAGAGCAGGACATCGAGGCGGGTCAGTGGACAGCGTGGGATGCGGCGCGTGGACACAGGTGTCGCAGTTGGACCAGACAGGGCAGGGCGTTGGGGAGGACTGGACTGGGCGGCAAGTTACTTACCACCTCCTTGAGCGAGTCAATGGAAGCCAGCTTGGCCGAGACCAGGGTGTCAACCAAGGTGGTGAGTCCGGCAGCAGTGGCAGTCTGCGAGACCGAGACGGGAGGCAGCAGGACGGTGTCGACAATGTGAATCACACCGTTGGTGGCAACGACCGAGTCGATGACCTTGGCAGGGCCGTTGGCAACACCGTGGTTGAGGACAACCTTGCCGCCGCTGACAACGACGTTGACAACTTGGTAGCCGTCGCCCGAGACGGTGAGGTTGGCGTCGGCCAGGGCCGTGGGGACAAACAGATCGGCGTCGGCCGAGGGCACGAACGAGATGCCGGGGACGGCGTGGTAGCTCAGGACGGTATCGACAACGGTCTGGTCACTGAGCTGGGCCAGGACGCTGGCGGGGAGCTTGGCCACAGCGTCATTGGTGGGGATGAACAGAGTGATGTTCTTGGCACTCTTGATGGTGCTGAGGAGGGGAGAGCTGGCGGCCAGGCCAGTGATGATGGAGGCGTTGTTCTTGGTGTATCCAACCAGAGCCGACACAATGTCGGTGGTCTGAGCGTTGGCGGCACCGAAGAGGGCGGCCGAGGCAAGGGCGATCAGTCCAGAGAACTTCATTTTGGGAGGTGGGAAAGGGCAGGAGCGGGGAAGAGATCAAAGCGAGATGAGGAGTGCAGGCTGCCGCGAGAGGCTGGTAGAAGAGACTGGGATGTTGATGGTGGGAATGGAGAGGAGGCCGGCGAAGGGGTGGGTTTTATAGTCGCGGGTCTGGCGGCAGCATGTCGGAGCTCGAGCGCGACGTGGAAAAATGGACTCGGCTGCGATGGCGGGAAGCGGCCGCGAACAAGGGGCAGCGACGACAGCGGGAGACGCAGCGATGGCGAGACGACTGGCGGATCAGCGACGACGAGCGGCGAATGGGTCAATTGCGCCGACGAGGGGGTGGGTGGCAAGAGGGGGAGGAAGCACAGGAAGTGGCGGTCGCATCAAGGAAGTGGCTGGGTGGGAATCGAGAGCATCAACAGGCCGGCTGAGCACAGCGTGTCGACAGCAGATCGCAGCAATCGCTGACGCCATAGTTTGGCAGGAGGAGGGAGGCAAGCGCGGGATTGCCTTGGCTCCGGCATTGGGATCCGCGAGGCCGCCGAGGGGGGAGTGGAGGCATCCAGCAAATGGGGCTGCGCTGGCGCGAGTGCCGTTGGAGATGTATCTGTCCGATCCAGCGGCTGTCGATACGATCAGCGCTGTTGCATCGCGGCCATCGGCCCAACTCAATGCGTGCACTTGGATTGCGATGGGCACTGTTCACATCGCTCCCACACCCATCCAACTCTCATCGCCCCCAATTCGCCTCCACCCACCCAACTCTCGTCGGCTGTGACCCCCAGCCCCGTCGCGTCGTCTTTGGAGCAAGAGCCATGACGACAACCGCCATTTCTCCGCCATTTGAAATCCCACCAGACCGGACCGCGCGACTGCCCATGGCCGAATCTCTGTTCCCGCGCCATGCGCCCTCCCTTGATGGGTGGCAGCCACCGGCTTGTCCAACAGGCAGTAGGTTGAAAGGGGTGTTGGGCGTGCTATCGCTGTCGTTGCGTTCCTGTCTCGGAAACGCCCCCCCCCACCGACCCGGCTGGCCAAACGTCCTGACCTTTCCGCATCCTCCTCCTCCGCCTCCGGCTGCTGCTGCCACCGCATTCTTCCCGCCCTGTTCGTCGCTCCCACCGACCGCCGCCGACTTCTGCTTCGGACCCAGCCGCCGCTACTTGCCGCCGCCTTCTGTCGGAAAAATGCCCAATCTGCCCTTGGGTCTCCAGCACCGACCTGGCAAGGTTGTGCCTCAACGGCACTGTCTTGTCCGACAGCCATGTCGTTGCCTCGAGAGGTCGTCCGGCGCTGCTCCCGCTATTTTTCCGTCGCCCCAGAAGGTCGGATGCAATTGCGGCAGTCGGGACTTGGCCTTGGGCGCCAAGTCTGCATCATATGCCCGCCTCCGTGTGTTGGCGACGGTAGATGCCCCTGCGGTAAGCGTCCCTGCGCTATGGTCCCTGCCTTGAGTAGCATCCGCGTTGGCAAATCGACGGGCCGAGCAAATCAATGACTGGATCATCAATCCCACACGCAATTCTTGCGTACTGGAAAGCAGAGTATTCACATCGGGCCATATTCCTTGCCCCCCCCGGCTTGACAGAGGGGGATGGCTTTGTGTATTTCCATCCAAAGCAGCAACGGCCGGAAGCTAAGCGAGGCCCCCGTCTCATTTTGCGAGCTCTGGGGAAAGGAACCCGCACAGGCAAGAGGGGAAAGTGAATCCCATTTCATGTTGTGACCGCTGCCATCAGAAATCTAAGCGCCTACTTCGACCAGGTTCTTGGCTGTCTCCCAGTAGTGCACCACTCCAAACCGTTCGAGAAACTCCCGGACCATAAAGTCGGTCGGGAAGGGCCGGATACGGAATCCCTTGAACACCCTGTCCTTGACCTGCCCCTCCCACACCAACTGGCAGCCGTTTTGCTTGTCGTCGCCCTCGGCATCCGAGCCTGCGTCGTCGTCGTCTTCTCGCTCGCGGTCTTGGCTGGTTTCGGACCAGTCCATGCGGCGCAGCATCAGCTTCTTGTATCGCTTGATTCCCTTGGGGCCGCCCTCGACAATGACAAGGTTCAGACCTTGATGTATGATGCATACTCCCGTCAGCTTGTTTTGCTCGGCATTCTTGTCGATCTTGGTGATATGTAGTTTGCAGCCCAGATCCACGACCCTATCGGAATCACGGGGTATGCATGCAGACGCCAGCAAGGATGCGGATGCGAGCATGGATGCAGATGCGAGCATGGATGCAGATGCGATCAGAACAGCGCTGTCCAGTTGATTGCGACGATGCATTCTTCTGCTGAGCGCTCTGCAGATCCCAATTCGCAATAGTAGAAGCAACAGAAGCAGTGACATCAGCTTACTTGAACACCGCAACATGGACAAACTTGCTCGTGTCCTCGGCCATCTTCTTCTCCTTCTTGTCGCGCCGGGCCTCCTCCGAGAGTTTTGTGGCCTCGTTATGCTGTTTGTGGGCCAGTTGGCGATCGGCCACTTGCTTTCGCACATAAGCCTCGACTTTAGTGGGGTCTTGCACGGCCTCGGTGCCCAGGACCCTCATCAAATTGGATATCTTGACCTTGGGTTGGTCTGGTGGCAGCAGTCCGAGTCGGATCTTATCGCGCTTCTCGCGCTGGGCTTCGAGTCGACGCTGTCGTCGCAGCTTTTTCCTTTCCTGTACATCCGAGTTGCCCCCCCCCGAACAAACGAATTAGCTCAACAGAAACCCGCACACGAGCACTGGTGGCCCTAGGCTCCTCTATGTGCAACCTGCCATGATGCTTGATAGAGCACCACAAACTCGGTCGTTGGTAGCGAGTATGCCCCCCCGCCCAGCACAGAGCAGAGCTGCATGGCCACCTCTCCTCATACGCCAAGTTATCAAGTGCCCCCCCCCTGCAGCGATTAGATATGCTCGGCTACTGTCCTTTTCTCTCTCTAAGAGTTCTTCCATCGATCCTATCGCTCTGCATACCTTGGCCGTGAGCATCATAGGACGCGGTGCGGGTGCATCCGGCTCGGCAGGAGGCGGGATGGGAATCGGATGCTGGACAAGCTCGGTAATTGGCGGATCCTCCTCATCGTTAAAGTCCGTGCTGGGATCAAACTCGTCGTAGCTGACATTAGGGACAAGCTGGACATCCCACCATTCCACTTCCGGCGGGGGCTCTTTCTGAAATTTACGGACCAAGTGACGAACTCGTTAGCACATTCCCAGCAACCGATCCAGCGGGACACAGGAGGCGGCGAGGGAAAGGAGAAGGGAAACGAGGAGGGAAGCGGAGTAGTCGCAAGACATCGCCTCCCATGCCAAGCGCTCGGCTTCGTCAATGTAGCAGCAAGTTGCAAAAGTTCATGTCCCCAATGCAGCGTCCCAGCGTGAGTGGATGTCGGTGCTTACTCGAATCGCGGCGTCAGAGACAAGATCCAGGTTCTCGTCCATGCCTGTCTTTTTAACTGTTTCGGCGATCTGCTTCTTGAGCTGTTCGAGCTGGGCCTGCAAGACAAGGATCGATCGCATCGCATAAGCAGTGGGCGATATGATCGAAATCAGATCACCGACGGCGTCCTGGCCAATGACCAACGATCAACCCGATTCGCTGAAACAAAGACAAGCAGCTGCCTCATGAGCTCCCTTCCATCTCTCCACCCAACCACATCCTCGAGCCCTCTGGGGCCCTCACTTCTCTCTCGCTCGATCTTCACCTGGGCCCGCATCTGGTTGGCCTGCTCGATAAACTTGCCCTTTTGCGCAAACCGCAGCGATCGAGACGGTCGTGGTCGCGGAGCCAGCGACGATGCCACAGCCAGCTTCTCGTCAAAATAGGATACATCAAACACTTCTTCCTTGCTCGGTGGGGGCAAGAGCTTGATCTCCTTTTTCTCTGCAGCCACCGCGGCGGCCTTTTCGGCCTTCTTCTCCATCATGCGCATGTTGGCCTTGGTGGTCGCAAAGATGGGTTTGGGCATCGCCGATGGGTCGTTAAAGTCGGGGAGCTGGAAGTTCAGGCCGCTCTTGCTTTTGTCGGCGGGCGGGGCCGGCGACAGAATCTAAGCCGTTGATGCCACAAGTCGCAGCATCCGGAGATGAGAAGACGAACAGATGAGAAGGTCGTTAGTGCCATCAGAGCATCCGTTCCTATTCCGGATTCGCGGCCGTCAAGAATGGCTGTCGGCTCCAAATGCTGGATGGCAGCAGTGATCGTGAGCCACTTGGTGGAAGTTGCCTCCGTCTCCCCCCCCCGCCTCATACGTTCCTGTCTTTCTCCTCTCCTCACCCGACCCATCACCTGCACCCAAGCTTACGCTGGCCTGCGACGATGCCGCAATGGTCGCTTTGAGTCGAGCTTTGGCCTCCTCGATTTTCCTGGCTACATCCGTCATGCCCCCCGGCAGCGACGATGTCGATGTCGATGTCGACGGTGTAGACAATGGCGCTGATGCTGACAGCGGCGTCGGCAATGCTGCTGCTGCGCTGCCGGTCTGCCCCAAGAGAGGTGCAGAGGGTGCCTCGCTGCCGGGTTGTGCTGCACCCTGGCCAGCCATTTTTTTGATGGCCGCAAGCTTGGCCTGGATCTCATTTCGGGCCTGCTGGATCTGATCTAGGGTGTCGAGCTTGGGCTTTTTGGCGGCAGACCGATCGCCGTCGAGGTCGCCTTGGCGCTTGTTGTTATCCGACATACTCGGAGCGAGTGGACGTGCGGGGAGTGAGAGCGGGTGGTGGTGGTGCGTGGGAGAGTGAGGAAGCGAGGAGGGCAGCACCAGGGCACAGGGACACCCAGCCGAGGCAAATAGGATGTTTCGGCGATCGACGAAAGAGTTGAAGGTGTGGGCTGGCGATTGCAGAGCAGTCGTTGGTCTCGGTGGCCGGTCGATGCAGATCAGAAGAGAGAGAGAATCCGTCCGCTGTCCGCTGGGCAACTTGGCGGCTGGATGTGGCGCGAGGAGGGATCTTGCGAGATCTCGAATCGAGCACAGCGCAAGTGACCAAGGCAACAAGCACACTGCCCCGAATACACGCAGACCACTCGGTCGGTCTGGAGACGCCCAAGATGCACACATGGGTGTGGAGGTGGATGTGGACGGACGGAATGATATTGCCAAATCTGTCCACTGGCGCCGGATTCGCCGAGCATCAAACATGGCACAACAGCAACGAGTAGACTGCAATACATTGCGCTTTGTCGATGCTCGCAAGAAAGAGTCGCTCCCATACACTTTACTCGTCCCTCGGCATCGGTGGTGGTGGGTCTCAATCAAACAAAACAAACAGACAGACAAAAAAGAGAGCGAGCCGGTACACTCGGGGGCGAGCGCATACGCTCATATCTTGGCAGGACTCGGGCACATCGAGCCTCAGCGACCGAGCACTAGTGTGCGGGCGAGTACGAAGGGCTGAGGGCAAGGACGGGTCAGCCTCAGCACAACATCCAGCATCATCGATCCAAGCAGCTCCAACATGGCAAGCGAACTGATGCGGGCCAACACGTTACCTGTAGTTCTGGTTCCCGTTGCTCTGGGACGTGCCAGAGCCGCCAGGCTGGCCAGGAGGACGGTAGGCTGAGCCTCCGGCCGCATAGCTGGGAGTTGAAGATGAGGGGGCGTAGGCCGGCGAAGAAGTTGAGTGGCTGATGCCAGAGTTGTAGTACATCTGGGAGGCGGGGGCATAGGAGGGTGATGTGGGAGAGTATGAAGGCGATGCAGGCGAGTAGGAGGGCGACGTGGGCGAATACGAGGGTGATGTTGGAGAGTACGACGGAGACGTGGGCGAGTACGACGGGCTTGTTGGCGAGTACGATGGGGAGGTGGGGGAGTACGAGGGCGACGCAGGTGAGTACGACGGACTGGCGGGCGAGTACGAAGGCGATGCCGGTGAATATGAAGGCGATGCTGGTGAATAGCTCGGGCTGGCGGGCGAGTAGCTTGGGCTGGCCGGCGAGTACGATGGGCTGGTTGGCGAGTAGCTGGGACTGGTTGGCGAGTAGCTCGGGCTCGTTGGGGAGTAACTAGGGCTGGTGGGTGAGTACGAAGGGCTGGTTGGCGAGTAGCTTGGGCTCGTTGGCGAGTAGCTGGGACTGGTCGGCGAGTAGCTGGGACTGGTTGGCGAGTAGCTGGGACTGGTTGGCGAGTAGCTCGGGCTCGTTGGGGAGTAACTAGGGCTGGTGGGTGAGTACGAAGGGCTGGTTGGCGAGTAGCTTGGGCTCGTTGGCGAGTACAGCGGGCTTGTTGGCGAGTAGACGGGGCTGTTCTGGAGGTATCCAGCCGCCGGGCTCCATCCACCACCGCGCTTGTCAAAGGGCGAGAACTCGGGAGCGATAGGCGAGTATCCGCCACCAGGGGTCATCGGCATCGGGCTGGGGCTGTGGTTCCAGTAGGGCGTCTGGGCCGGTGTCTTGGAGCCATCCATGGAGGCCATCATACCTGGCTCCTGGGCCGAGCCCCAAGAAGGAGCAACGTAGGCATTCATGAGCATTTCTTCGTTCAGGATAACCGAGAACCCGCCGGTTCCAAGTGGCGCGAGCTGGCCGAGGACAATGTTTTCACTGACGCCACGGCAAGTATCGAGTTCGCCTGCCGCAGCAGCGTCCATGAGCAGCTCCACCGTTTCTTCGAAAGAGCAGCGAGCCAGGACGCCCTTCTCGGTGCGGTTGATACCGTGTCGGCTGATGGCCATGAGATGGCCACGGTGAGTCATGATATCGCAAAGCAGGGCAAGATGGCGGTAGTTGACGTACGAGCCGTCAAACTCGATGACTTTGCGGGTCTCCTTCAGAACAGCGGCACGGGTGGCCTCGATACCGAGGACTTGCATGACCTGGACTGTAAAGTTGGTGTACGTGCGCGACATGTCGACACCGGGGAAGGAAAGCACTTCCCTGAAGTTACTTCCATCCGTCTCGAGATATTGCTCCGTCAGACTCTGGAAGACGCCGCTGTCGTCGATGGTCTTGTACTTGCTTTCCGAAATGAAGACGCGCTTGATGTCGGGTACGCCACACAGGGTGATGGTGTGGAGCATCATGTACTCGAGTTGCTTCAGGAACGACTCCTCGGACAGGCGGCTGTCGCTGCTATCGTCGTCCTTGACTGTGCAGCGGGCCAGAATCAACAGGCTCTCGGCGTTATCATCAGCGTGCCAGAGCTTGAGGTCGTCGCCGTATTCTTCCGACAGGCGCGCACAGATGCTTTCCATCGGGATTTCCTTGCTAAGCTTCTTGTTGAGGTCCAGCTCGATACGCAGGACCCACGGCGAGAACGCCGAATCGCGGCTCTCCGACCTGAGCTCGAAGTATGTGTCCATAATTTCCTTGTCTTCCTGGTTGATCGGGTTGTGCGGGTCGGGGTCGTACCAGATCTCGGTGGCGGCCGTGAGCTTCTGCAGCGTCGTATGCTCCAGCCGTGTCTGGATGCGCTTGGCCTTCTCAACGGTCTGACGATGCTCGGGTAGCAAGAACACCTGAATCGAGGGTGTCTTGATGTTCTTGGCGACGTTGATGATTTCTTTGAGGCGCGGCACACCGAGGGTAACGTTCTTGGAGCCGACACCGGCGTAGTGGAAGGTGTTGAGGGTCATTTGGGTCGCAGGCTCACCGATCGACTGGGCCGCGATTGTTCCAACCATCTCGCCGGGGTGGGCGATCGCTTGGTTGAAGCGCATCTCGATTTCTCCAATAAGATGCTGGAATGACTTGGAATTCAAATGGAACTCCTCGAGCACGCGCCTCGTCGCCAGCGTACTGCGAACCAGGATCTGGAACAGTAGAGTTGCGTTTTTCTGGGCCTCGACCGAGAGTGGATCGTTGCCACGAACGACGACGAGCTTGTCAAGCAGCTGCTCGACCGATTCGGTGATATGGAGTGGGTGCAGGTCGGTGGGCTTGCGGGGATCGACCTCGAACTGGTTTTGGGCATTCCAGATCAGTCGCTTGAGGTTGACGGGGAGCGGCCAGCTCGACGAACCGTCCTTGAAGATGGTCCACCGCAGCGTCTCACGATCCTTGCGAAGCTGCTCAAACTCCTGGTCCAGCCGGTTTTGGGTCAGACCGTCGCTGAGGAGGTTTTCTTGGGTCCGGAAGTCCAGCACACCAGGCTTGAGGCCGTACTGTCCGCCGGTCAGATCGACGCGATAGGCTTTCTCGAACTTGGCGTCAGACATGGCAAGACTTTCGAGGTTCTGTCGCTCGACCTTGGCTCCGTCCATGCCGTCTTCGCCGTAGCAGAACTGGATGACCGTGCCGAGCGAGTCGCGGATGGTGCCGTCATAGCGCACCATGACATCTTCCATGGCCTTGACCAGGCGGCGCTGGATGTAGCCGGTTTCGGCCGTCTTGACGGCGGTGTCGATCAAACCCTCACGTCCACCCATTGCGTGGAAGAAGAACTCCTGTGGCGTCAGGCCACGGAGATACGAGTTTTCGACAAAACCACGGCTCTCGGGTGAGTGGTCGTCTTTAGTAAAGTGCGGCAGCGAGCGGTCCTTGAAGCCGAAGGGAATACGCTTGCCCTCGACATTTTGTTGGCCGACACAGCCTGTCATCTGCGAAATGTTGATGAAGGAGCCCTTCGAACCCGCAGTGACCATCTGCTTGACATTGTTCTGCTCCTTGAGCGAGCGCTCGGCACTCTTGCCAGCCATATCACGAGCGCGGTTCAGCTCCTTGTTGACAAGAGCCTCGAAGCTGAGTCGGATAGTCATGCCTGGGAGAACAGCGAGTTCGTCGCGCTGGGCCTTGGCAATGATCTTGTTGACCTCGGCCTTGGCAGACTGGATGCTCTGGTTAATCTTTTCCATGGTCTGCTTGTCGGCAATGGTATCGCCGATACCGATCGAGAAGCCGTTGTGGAGCAGCCAGTAGTTGACGATCAATTGGCAGCTGTTGAAGAAGCCCTTGGCGGCCTCGGGGCCATGCTCGTTGAAGGTGATGTGGATAATGCCGTTCTGCGAGGACCCGACGGTCTTTTTGCAGAGAATGCCCGTCAGGAGCTCGCCGTCCTCGATGTAGACTTTGGTGTCGCCAGGGCTGATGTCGCTCTTCTCGTCGTCCGGATGGGCCATGTGATATCCGACCATGTTGATGCGCGGGATGATCAGGCTCATCATCTGCTTGCCCGTCCAGAGCGGAATCGGCTTGATGATGCACGGTGTGGGGACGGTGCCGTCCCAGTCAGGGACCCACATGAGCAGATTCATGACCATGTCTTTGGAAAGGAAGCAGTCGCGCCGGGTGAACTTGCGGATCGCACAGAGCGTGTCCTGCACGATACCCATGCAGGGCCCGTTCTTCTGCGGCGTCACAATCTGCTTCGGCACCATGCACAGCTCCTGGATTTCGGCCCGCGTCTCGTAGGACTGCGGAACGTGCAGGTTCATCTCGTCTCCATCAAAGTCGGCATTGTAGGGCGACGTGACGGACAGGTTGAGGCGGAAGGTCGAGTACGGCATGACTTTGACACGATGGCCCATCATACTCATCTTGTGCAGACTCGGCTGGCGGTTGAAGATGACGACGTCGTCGTCCATCAGATGCCGCTCGACCTTGTATCCTGGCTGCAGGTGGATGTCACGGCCAACCTTGCTGTAGCGCAGATCGATACGTTCGCCGTTGTCGCGGATGACGTACTTTGCACCGGGATGTTCCATCGGCCCGTTCTGGACGTACTTTTGCAGACGCGCAATATTGTACGGGGTCACGTTCTCGGGGAAGGTCAGGTTGCGAGCAATACTGCGCGGAACGCCGACCTGGTCGATCGATAGATTGGGATCGCCGGTGATGACAGTTCGCGCCGAAAAATCGACACGCTTGCCCATGAGGTTGCCACGCAGACGACCTTCCTTGCCTTTGAGACGGGCGCGGATCGATTTCAGCTGCAGCGCGAGGAGGCAGTGTGCGCAGAATGTCAGTGAATGCGCAGGCCAACCCGCCGAATTGCTCCGTCAGACGGCCATCGCGTTTGTGCCGGCCATGATACCTACCGGACGGCCAGATTTCTGCTGGGCTTTGGGGATGCCCGAGATGTCATTGTTCATGTATGTGGCCACATGGTACTGCAGGAGCTTCTCGAACTCATTGATGACGTGGGCGGGCGAGCCTTCAGCCTCGTGCTTTCGCAGCAAGTTGTTGGTCTTGACAATGTCGGCAATCTTGTAGGTCAAATCGTCCTGGCTGACACCACCGCCGTTGTTCATGTTGACGGCAGGACGCACCGGCATCGGCGGCACTGCCAAGACGGTTATGCACATCCACTCTGGACGAGCCCAGTCCTGCGAGAGACCCATGTTGTTGATGTCTTCCTCGGAGATGGACTTGAAGATACTGACCACCTTCTCGGCAGTCAGGTCAACCTTCTTGGTTTCCTTGGTTTGGTCGTTCTATTTACAGCACCAACAGCGGCCGTTAGCGCCAGGTGCCTTGTGACGGAGCGTGGCCGGCAAATGTGCAGAATCTGGCAATACTAACATCATCTTTGAGCACCACAGTGTAGCTCAGATCGAGTGCTAGCTTCCGGAACGCTGGCTGCTTGGAGCCACAGCCGCCGTGTGCTTTGCCCTTTGGCTTGGAGTCTGCGCGTTGGCTGACGCCATCGCCACGGTGCCCATCGTCGCCGCCGTGCTCGTCCTCGTTCAGGTCGCCAACTTCACAGACGGTCTTGGCACGACACAGCTCCCACACCTCTTGGAAACGGCGGTTGCGGTCCTTGATAAGACGCGCCTTTTTGAACTTTTCGTTCGAGTCGTCGACCTTGAGCTTGCCGCAGTAGAAGCACACGCACTCCAAGACCTTTTTGATCTTTTTTATAAAGCCTGTTGATGACGATCACTCATCAGTAGGGCCTTGTGAATGCTGCGAGCGCTCATAAGCGTGCTGGGTGCCGCCAGTCACCACAGCAGCTTGGCGGCAGGGTCTGATGCAGATTGGCCCACAGGCTCGCAGCAACGATCCTTTACCGCAATGAAAGACGGGCTTTGCCAACTCAATGTGGCCAAAGTGGCCAGGACAGTCGGTCATGTTTTCGCCGCAAGTCAAGCACTTGAAATTACGATCGATGGTGCCCATTCTGGGGTCGAGTGGACCACCAATTTTCGGGCGATCGCCCTCAAAGAGATCGGCAGTCTCGATCTTGGCGACAGACATGGCTTTCTGCACACGCAAGTACATAGCCAAGGGAAAACGTATTGGTGCGTTAGGATCGAGACAGCGCCATAGCACCGCAATCGAGCAGCGACGATGTACCGTCCGCAGAACTTACAATCTCGTCTGGAGCCAAGATGCCAAACTGGACCATCTTGACGCTCTTCAAAGGAGCCGACGAAAACGGAAAAGCACTGACAGATCCCGAAACGACCATGGTGAGGTATTTGGGTGACAAAAATCAAAGGCAAAAGTAGAACGGATGGAGATTCTGGAGCAGAGCAATACCAACGCAACCGTGTCAGCGAGATGTTTTCTGTGAGGCTTTATCAGTCCAAAACAGCTCGCAGCCGTAGATCCAGTCTGTCGAGCGAATTCCAAGGCCAGTGCGGTGGTGACAGCCAGCGGCGGGCCAAACCCAGCAGCAAGTCAAATCTAGATACCAACATCGAGATCCAATTATTTTTTTGGTGATTTTCTGACAGTATCCAACTCTTGGAATAGTGTTGTGATGTGGCTGCGTTGAATGAGCTCAAATCGATGCAGGAGAGTTCGGTGCTGTGAACGAGATAGGTTGCAAAGAAGCACATGGGTCACAATCAAGCTGCTCATGGCCCGCATAGGCACACGGTCGCAGGCTGCCGTTTGCTCAGGTGAAATCGGATAGCTCTGAGATGGCCACAGTCACCCCAAAGCAGTCTATCACAAGCACCCATTGCTCACAAACGGTCGCAGGTGTATTACTTTGGCGAGCTGCTCGTACGCTACCGTCGTGGCAGAGTGGCTTCGGAATAGAATCGGACGAGGTGCGACAGAGACCTTCGGAGGTCGGCGAGAGTGGGGCAAACACCGGATGTACAAAAGCGGTTTAGAGCGTCGCTTGCCATTGTATTGGACAGTAACTGGACAGGAGCAGCAGCCAGCAAACACCGGGCCATCCGAGCAACTCCGACACACAGAACCACCGAGAGACAGCGACGGGGCAAAGGAGTTACCTATTCCCTATCCTGGAAATACAGCGAGTCGGCCTCGGCGGAGAGGGGTATGGGGCGACAGGCCTGTTTGCGGATGAATCAGTTTCACTGACACAAATCCGGGCTGGCGGATCGAGCAGGGACAGGATACAGTCGATCCAGAAGCAGTCACAGCTGAGATACCGACCCTGCTCTTATCGGTTGAAGCTGAGGGCCGGAGCAAGGCGGGTTGTTGTTGGATTTGGGACTGAGCCGGATGCAGCGGAGGCTGACAGACCGAGGCACAGGTGGACAGCCTGCAGCAAGTGCCCTTCAGCGAGAGGCAGGGGACGCTGGGATCGAGGCTGGAGACGGGGGTGATGGACGAGCGCGGGATGCTGCTGGTGCCGAAGACCGCCAGGGGGGGTGCTGCTGGTTGGAGGGGCGAGATCTCGAATCCTTCGCTCGCAAACCCGCATTTCGCCAGTTCAGGCCGGAGGGCTCAGCTTTGGCTGGCCGGCGGCACAGCCGGCTGGATCCGCACTCGAGCCGCGCATATTAAAAGTTCATTAGGGCCTGCTTTTTTGTTGTCGGGCCCTTGCTGGCCGAGACTGCCTCGTCCTGCACATTCATCTGCAAGAGCTGCATCCGCAACCCGCTGGCCCCCCTGCCTCTCCTGTCCGGTCCAGCAACAGTCCACCCGAGCCCAGCAGTCCGCCATGGGGTATGCCTCTGCCTTGCCCCCCCCGCCAGACCCCAGCACAATGCGAGAGCGATCACGTCGAGAGTGTCGAGCCCCCCGCCGCTGCCTTCCCAAACACGCGGGCGATGCCTGCACAACTGCACAACTGCACAACTGCACAACTGCACAACTGCACATCTGCACATCTGCACATCTGCACAACGAGGCCCAGCCGTGCTGGGATGCATTCGGGTCTTTGCGCCCCGATGTCATGAGTGAACTAAGGAACGAATGAATAAGCCGCTCGAGACGTGTTCCCTGACACACTCGTATCGATGCGTCGCTTTGATCATTCGGCCGGCGAGCTGGCCTCCCCGCGGGCACACCTCGCTCGACACCCACCACCACCCCCCGATCATATCAAAGTGCCATCGACACTCACTGACGTCTGCCTCGGGGCTATCCATCATTTTCACAGTATTCCCGCTCTCTTCCGATGGCTCTCGACCAAGTATCCCAAAATCTCCACTGCTGTGGTTGAGGAGCAAGCCAAGGAGATCGACGGACAGGCCGTGCCTGTCGACATCACCAAACCGAATCCCAACGGCGTCGAGTTCGACAATCTCTATCTCGACATGAATGGCATCATCCACCCGTGCTGTCACCCCGAGGACAAGCCAGCACCCAAGACCGAGGAGGAAATGTATGTCGAGATCTTCAAGTACATTGATCGGATCGTCGCCATGATCCGGCCCCGCAAGATCCTCTACATGGCCATTGGTATGACTCGCACCCGTTTTGGCCCATACTTGATCCGATGTCTGACTAGCGGCGTCATATCGGACCGGTGTTACAAGCGAGGATTATCCAGAGCGCCTTGCCTTGCCAGTTGCACTCTTCCGAGGCATGTCACATGCTCGGTTGTCTGACTGTGTGTCGTGATCGTCGCTGCAGACGGTGTTGCTCCTCGAGCCAAGATGAACCAGCAGCGATCCCGCCGCTTCCGCGCATCGCTCGAAGCCATGCAGGCACAGGAAGAGGAGAGCAAGCTCAGAAAGGAGTGGGAAATTTCCCACAACGAAGCCCTGCCCGAGAAACCTGAATCTGAGCACTTCGACTCCAACTGCATTACCCCCGGCACGCCGTTCATGAGCAACCTGGCAATCATGCTGCGGTACTATGTTACCGATAGGCTGAACAATGATCCTGGTTGGAAGAACGTGAGTATTTTTGTCAGTGAGCGGATTTTTACGCCGGGCCACAACCGCACACGATCTGTTGCATGCCAAAACGGTCTGTCGATCCTGGCCTGCACACTGTCGTACGGGCTTGCAGCATGTGAGGACGCAGCATCTCGGATATGCGATGCAGTATGCAGTACATTTACAACTATGAGCTCCTCATTGCGCACTGCCGCTCTATTTCTTGTATCCGTCATCCCCAACCATTTACCGATCACTGTAGCTGAAAGTCATACTTTCTGACGCTAGTGTTCCAGGTGAAGGCGAACACAAGATTATGGACTATATTCGTCGACAACGAAGCACCCCCGAGCACGACCCCAACACCCGACATGTGCTCTATGGACTTGATGCCGATCTGATCATGCTGGCTCTCGCGACGCACGAGCCACACTTCAAGATCCTGCGTGAGGACGTCTTTTTCAAACAGGGTGGACGTGGGTGCTTCATCTGCGGTCAAGAGGGACACATGGCTGCAGATTGCACTGGTAAGTTATGTGGCGCTTGCATACAATGCACGAGCATGCTGATCGTGCAATGGCGAGCCAAGAGATGGCTGGCATGTGTGCACCGCCATCCGGTGGCTCAGCTGCTTGCTAACGCCCAAATCTCTTCTAACCGCCACCTCCGAATGCGCGGCAATTCTAGGCAAACCCAAGGAAAAGAACGGCGAGCACGACGAGAAGGGAGCGCCGATTCCGCTCAAGCCGTTTGTGTTTCTCCATGTACACATTCTTCGCGAGTATCTCGAGGTCGAGCTCAAATGCACCGATTTGCCCTTCCACTGGGACCTGGAGCGCGCCATCGATGACTGGGTATTTTTGTGTTTCTTTGTCGGAAACGATTTCCTCCCGCATCTGCCATCGCTCGAAATCCGCGAAGGTGCCATCGACAAGCTCATCGACATCTGGAAAAAGAACCTTCCGGTTTCGGGCGGCTATCTCACCGATCATGGCGACATTGACCTGTCCCGTGCAGAAATGTTGCTGACCAGCCTGGGAGAAATGGAGGATGAAATCTTCCGGAAGCGCAAAGAGGACGAGGAGCGACGGAAAGAGGCCAAAATCCGCCGTGACAAGGAACAGGAGGAGCAGCGGCAGCGGCAAAAGAGGGCGCGCATGGCTGCTTCGGTCCCGGCCGTGGTCGAGGCTATGCAAGACATTGCCTCGTACCCCGTCAACATGTCGCAAGCCGATCGTGGGCGACTCAACAAGGAACAAGTTGAAAAGAAGCGAGCTGTCGTGCGCGATCTCCAAGAGAAACGCGATCAGGGCCAGCAGCTCGAGGCCAATAGAAAGGCTGCCGAGCTGCTGAAAGCCTCGCTGATGGAGACTGTGGATGACCGAGCACCAGCTCAGCCCGATTCTGGGGATGCCGAGCCCGTCGAAGCGTCAGACATTGCGTCCGAAGCAAACACAGGGCCCGACATGAACACCGACCTGAACACCGACCTGAACACCGATAAGGACGCTACCCAGCAGAGTGCGTTTGCTGTCTCCCGAGGATTGAAGCGGGGCGCCGAAGACGGCCCCGGAACAACAGACGGTGCAGAGCCCGAGGTCAATGGAGCTGAGAGCGAAGCCGACGACGACGATGATGATGACACCACCGCCGAAGTCAACGTTGTTCCTTTGGTCACAAAGAAGCCCAAAGCCGAGCCGGTGTCTGAAGACCCGCCGGACAACATTCGTCTGTGGGAGAGCGGCTGGAAAGAGCGATATTACCAGAACAAATTCGGCGTCGATCTGTCGGACCAAGCTTTCCGTGAGGGGTATGTCTGTGATCCTGCTTCGTCGCGTGCGCACTCGGTATGCTCTTACTGTCCCTCTGAAACCATACATCGCATCGACCCTGTCTCGGTCGCATTCTGACATTCATGGCTACGCTGAACCCGCAACGGTCCTGCTCCGACATCACCTTCCGCAACGATTGGCCGCATCGGTCCGTGCCATTTTGTGCACTCAAAGGATCGCCAAGTCGTATGTCGAAGGGTTTTGCTGGGTGCTCAAGTACTATTACCAAGGCTGCTCGTCGTGGGAGTGGTATTACCCGTACCACTATTCGCCCTTTGCATCGGACTTCTTCGGTATCGGCAAGCTCAAGATTGAGTTCAAGCTCGGTGCACCCTTCAATCCAGTCGAGCAACTTATGGGTGTGCTTCCGGCCGCCAGTCGAGCGCATATTCCCAAGGCGTTCCATTCGCTTATGACTGAGGAAGACAGCCCCATTATCGACTTTTATCCGACAAGATTCCCCATCGATCTGAACGGCAAGAAATTCGCCTGGCAAGGTTTGTGTTGCGCGTGCTGGCTGTCTGGATGATGACCCAATGCCTAGGCATATTTCCGTCTCTGGTGCACTCTCAATGACAATTTGGCTCAGTCAATATCGACTCGAGCTCCAGGATCCATTCGCTGCCGCAGCAGAGCAATCAGGAGGGGTCTTGAAACTGATACCCAATCTTCTTGGCGCTACTGATCTTCGCATCTGCAGGCGTGGCACTGCTGCCGTTTATTGACCAGGATCGCCTGCTCGCCGCCATGAAGACGCGATATCACTTGCTCACCATGGATGAGGTTGAACGCAACACGCGTGGCAAAGAGCTCCTATTTCTAGGCGAGAGCCACCCCGCCTTTGAATCCCTCTACATCCTGTACGGGAAGAAGGTCGTCAAGGAGGTATGTGCCACTGTTGAATTCGAAACGCGCGAGCTCCGTGGAGCTACGTTTTCCTGTCAGCCGTAAGTCTAATGCAGTGCATCGTGCACACTTCATCAGCCCGTTGCCCTCGATTCGCACGTTGCCAACATGACTGGCTGCATCCTTCCGGATGCATCCGTGGTTCTGCCTGGCTCAACGTTCGAAAGCCCACTCAGTGAGTTGGGCCTCCCTGACGTCAAAGATGTTCATTCAATCAGGTGGGAGTCTTGATCCTCTGCCTTGGTTAGATATCAGCGCGCCACGATCGATAGCTTCGCGAAAAGGCTCCATCCGAGACACATACCGACCAGGTTTCCTGATACCCTGTTGCCACAGTGTTGTTTATGAGATGCCCAAGGTTGACAAGAAGTTCGAAGCAAAACTGCTACCCAACGTCCTGTTTCCTCCCCGCGAGCTGAATGCCGACGACTACTGGTGGATCACCACCGGCGTCAAGCGAGGCGGCAGAGGCGGCGGTCGTGGTGGTCGTGGTGGTCGTGGTGGCGGTCGTGGAGGAGGCTACGGAAGCCACACAACAGACGGCCTGGCTCGGCATGACAACGGATATCGATCAACTTCAGGATTTTCGTCGTACACCCACCACTCAGGCGGGTCACAAGGCTATCGTGGCAGCGGCCGTGGTGGATACCACGGCCCAGGTGGATATTCCGGCAACAGCTATTCCGGTGGATCTCACCATCAGTCGGCGTATGGCCAGCCGCAGCATCGCAGCTCAGGCTACGACCAGCGAGGATATCAGGGCAGCTATCGACAAGATTACGACGGCGGCCGGTCAGGATCGAGCTATCCGCGTGATTCGCATCATCCGACCGCCCCGTCACACTACTCGCATTCGTCCGGCGGCGGTTACCATCAAAGCAGCAGCAACTATGGCCATTATGCGGGCAGTCAGGTAAACATACATTGATAGGCGTCGCTCGCTTTGTGCGCATGTGGCGGTTCTTGGGGGGGGGTTTCTTTGAGGGGTTTCTTTGAGTGGAACGCGGTGAAGAGCGTGCAGTCATATCCTAACATGCGAATTCTCCATACCACCAGAGTTACGCCTCGAGTCTCGACCGCAGTACCTCGCGACACGGATCTAATGCTGGGTACAGACCCTCGAGCGGAGGAAGCGGATACCCCAACAGCGGCTATTCCAGCAACTACTCGAGCAGCTACGCCAGCAGTGGATATGCCGGTAACGCAGACACATCGCGAAACGGCTATGGCACCGACTCGAGCTACGGCCAGCCCTACCGAACCAGTAATCCACCATCGACGATCCATCAGCGACCGCCGCACCAACCCGGCCTGACCCACGCACAACAAGCGGCCCCTCGCCCTGGACCGCCAATGAATCTGGGATGGAGTCGCAATGTCTCTCGCGGGGCCTCAAGTCGTGGACGCGGGTCATCACACCAGTCATCATCGACCTTCAAGCCGTACTAGGGCTCTGTTGAGCGATCGGCTTTGCTGTATAATTAGGAAGACTCGGTGCGTGGGCATGATTTGAAAAGCCCCTGTCCCGTGCTTGAGTATTCGTTAGCACTGTTCACTCCGCTGTACGTGATGCGAGGGTGCGCAAGATGAGACGGAAAGCCCTATATTTATGGCCAGAAACTGTTTTCTGGCTCCTGAATACACACTTGCCCATTCATCACAGCGGTATCAGTGCTTTGGTGTGCGCAGACCACTGGAATCCAGGGACGTACTGACCAGAGCGGCACGCTCGTGGAAACCAGAGGCAGCAACGAAAGTGGTGATGAATGAACAATATGCCATATGAACACTGTGCCACTGATGAGCACTGCGCCATGGATGAGCGACGTGCCATGGATGAACGACGTGCCATGGATGAGCAGCGCTTGGGGTGTTTCAGGACCCACAAACATGCAGTTTCCTGGGAGCGACGGAGCAGCGATCCACGCACCCTCGAGCCGAGCAAATCTCGGCCATCAGCCGTCGGACATCAAATGGTAAAATCGATTCACTCATGCCGAACCGCGCGACTTGGTGCAGCAGAACGCGAGCAGCCACTTGACATTGATCAATGTGTACTTGAGTGCCTTGGTCCAAGTCTCGTCTTGGTTAAACTGAAGACGGATGGATGTGTCTCCCACCCGCTCTTTATTGATGCTGTTTCGGAACGATAAGAGTGAGTCAGTGAGCACCGGCTGTGGCCATCCTCGAGAGCTTTGAGAGGTGTAAGAAGGGGCGTGTCCACAGGACATACCGGTACGGGAGATGGAACTGAGGATCTTGCTCTGTGGCATAGTCTCCCAGCTGCTGAAGACAGTGCAGGAAAGCCACCAGGGCGTTGTCGAAGCGCCGGTTCTGGAAAAGCATGCCGTGAAGATCTGCAGTTCCATAGCTGCAGGGATGAGGCAATCAGCAAAGCGCATCGCCCCAAGTCTCCTCGTACTGCCGCAGCTGCACAACCAACTACATACAGCTCGAGACTGCTTTTGTCGTCGATTTTTTCGATTCTTGAGAAGCTCCCCATCGGAATCAGGCGGTAACTGCACAGGAAGAGGCAAGCCCGAGGTCAGTTATCTCAAAACAGGCTTCCCTGTTCAGCGCGGCCAAGCCGATCCCAACAAAAGAGGCAATGCACCAACAGGGCGCTTACGTTTTGAATGCGAAGCCAAGCCGCTGCGCCAAAGTGTCCAGGAGTAGTATCATATGGCCCATCCCAGCATTGATCTCGCTCCAGTCGATCTTTGAGCAATACAAAACCGGATGAGCGCTGTATTCTGTCCACGGTTGCTGCATCAGACTTGAGACACCTCTCGTCTATAAGAGAGGCTTACTCACCGGTTGATTAGGCAGCCGCCCGAGACGAAATCCTGCAGTGGAAATAAATAACGGAAGCGGACAGGCAGTCAGTCGTCGGGCCCTGTTGCCGCCGGGGCAAGCCGCCTCGAACACAATCAAGCGACGCTCCAAACACAGCCACCGTTGGCTGCAGGAAACAAGTGGGTTCAGGGCATTCACTAATATCTGGCTCGGTGGGCGCCGATGCGGAGAGCCGAGTTGCCTGATGTCGCTCCCGATCGCTGGTATCGTTCGGACCAACGCCGCAAATACTCTCTGCTTGACCCACTGTCCGACCCAACGCTCTCACACACCCCAGAACATGTGCCTACCGTTGATCGTGCCAAACGGCCCGTCGTGCCAGATTCTGAAGGTGTCGTTGTAGACGTTCGTTTTCTTCAGCACTTCGAATTGCTTCTTGGCGTGCTCACGCTTCAGCTCGAGACTCTCCACCTCCTCCTTGCGCTGATAGACTTCCTCCTCCAGGATCCCGACATCTTGAACCAAGCTTGAGGTCGTCGAACAAACCGCCATCCCCAGCCAATGGGCATCGTCGATCGTCAGTGAATCTGCATGTACTCCATCTATCAAGAGCCAGATGAGCGGGCGAGGGTACACACCGGTTCTCTTCTTGATCCAGCTCATCGAGTTCAGCTTCTAGTACCGCAAGCTCATCCTTGAGTTGACTCTGCTCCCGCTTCAGATCGTCCAGAACACGGAGTGCATTCTTTTCTCGCTGCCGGAGCTGTTGCCAAGAGAATGTACGTAAATCGATCGACACAGCTCGTCCTTGGTCCAAGTCCGGCCACCACCACCACCACCACAGCCTCCTCCTCCTCCTCCGGCATTCAGGCTGCTGAAAGACACCTCAGATCGTCTCGACACCTACTCCTTCAATGTCTTGTGAGCTATGGATGTCAACGGGATCCTGCTGTCGCAGCTGGTCGTAGTAGGTGCGATACGAATCCAGCTCCTTCTTGGCATCCGAAAGCCTTCGTTCCAGCGATAGCGACAGCTCCTCGGTACAATCCAGACACATAGGATGGTCAACGGCCGACGTACCAGACATGATGTCGAACAGCCGGTTGGCGATCTTGAGCCGGTGGCTCAGGGTCCCCGCGGCGATGGAGCCCTGGGATGACGATGTCTGGCTCAGCCTCGGCCCCCCTGACCCGCTGCCATCAGGATAGCCAGCAGGTTCGGATGGGTCGACGATGACCTCTGGCGTCGCTGTGACGCCGTAGGGCGACATTTGAGACTTGGAAAGCATGATGAAGGAGTCATAGACGGGCAGGGCATTACGGGCCGCCGCCCGGCCCACAGTCGAGGGAGCGTTGGTACCAGACCTCTGCGAGCCGGCCTTTGCTGGTGAGCCGCTCTTCATCACCACCGATGACCGCGGGGACTTGCCCGATGAATTCGGCGAGTGCGCAAGCTGCAACCGGACATGGTCGATTGCAGTCGAGTCCAGCAGTGTCGGATCCAGGCGGATGGGCTGCTGGCAGTGCGAGCAAAAGAAATTGGTCACGGAAAGACTCTGGTGGCCGGCGCCTCGATAAGTGTCCATTGGCCCAGAAACCCAGTTGGTGTGAAGTGGGATGCGGGGTGGAGGCAGCCGAGAGGCAGGGGCGCAGGTTTTTGTCTTGGCTGTGTCAACGAGTATCGAATCCGGGCCAGGCGAGGCAGGATGCGACGGCAAGATGCGACGGCAAGATGCAAAGGCTGGAGAGTGGTTCGGTGAGCAGATGGGGATCTCCCTGATGGAGATCAAAGAAAGAGAACAAGTCCTGGCTGTATGCGGTGGATGGGATGGGCGATGGGATGGGCGATGGGATGGGCGATGGGATGGGCGATGGGATGGGCGATGGGATGGGCGATGGGCAAGGGTTCGAGTCCAAGATGAACAGCCCAATCACGACAGAAGCCCCTGCAGCTCTTGGCGGATCCTGTCCCTGCTCGTCTCCTTCACTCAGACGGCTGCGATCAACCGAACTGTATATCTCGAAATGGCAAACGAGCTCGGCGACATCCCAAATCCCGGCGACAGCACCGTCACCGAATTTGCGACCTATGAAGAGTACCTGGACTCGCAGATAACCCCGCTGGATATGTACTATTTGGAGGTCGGCCATGGCCGCAGCGAAATGCAGTGCCTGTGAGCAGCACAGCCTCCACCAGAGCGGCGGAATCGCAGCCGCCGCAACTCAAGAGATGATTGCATGGTCGTCGTGGTCTTCACTGACCCCGCTGTGTTGCGGATGCACTCCCTCCCTCCGCAACGAATGCCATTCGGCAGGATAAAGAGCTCGCACGGCAACTGGTGGAGCTGGGTTATCGCGGCTCTGGCGAGCCCCTCAAGCGCGAAGAGTTCGAGTCCCGCAAGAAGGCGGCCGAGAACTTTCGGCTCTCGAAGCGGCTGCAAACCAAAGTACTCTCGTCGCAGGGCAAGGATCTGTCAAAGTTCCCGTTCCTGCAGGCGCTTGCGGAGCGTGAGGAGGCGAATCGGAGCGGAAAGCTGACGGTATGTGTGGGAACATCCGAGACCCTTCGAGGCGTGCAGGATTGGTCTACATTTCACAGCGCAGGGTTTTGACCCTTGGACAAACCTGGTCTGTCGTTCTGATCGATGGCATCCCGTCCGCCCCAGTCCATCATATTCATTCGCACCAACAATGCCAAGGGCCAGGAGATATCCGGCTACATCGACTATGCGCATCGTCTCAAAACCGAAAACTTCGAGCCCTACTTCAACCGCCAGAAGATCCTGATGCCGCGGCCCTCGGACATGAGCTTCTACAACTGGGAGACCCAAACCTGCACCTCCAATGCCACACCCAACTTCCAGGTCCTTGCCGACAACGAGAACGGCCTCCTCTTCAAAAACAAGCGCGACCGAAAAATCATCAATGTCGACCCAAAGGTATGCTGGCCATCTCGGGTGTAACACTTCGTCGGCGTGCACCACCGCCAGGCTCCAATGACAGTAACAGCGACAGCACCGGTTACCATGCTACCATGTCATCATGGTATCGTCCATAACGTCCAACGCACGCGCCTTTTGCCGATGAATAGGAAGCCAAACCCGGGGACAATACGACGCGTGTGTCGATCTCCACAAGCGAGTATGTCCAAGTCGTTATCTACGACCATCTGACTCGGCGCAAAACCTGATCTGGACGCAATCGCCGCCGCGGGTGCTGGGACATCACATAGCATCTCCACATTAAACATTGGTGATCCGCCAGGCTTCGCCGTGCCGTCGAGGCATGCTGCTCGCATACGCACGCTGGCGATGGTGGCACCTTTGTGTGAGCCCCGGGCAGGAGCGTAGCATCCTCTGTGCAGCAGTCGACAAGTCGAGAGCGTAGTAGATGGTCGTCGTATGTATTCAGAGCCCAGCAAAAAAAAAAAAAGTGGCAACCGATCTCAAAACAAAGCACACCGTTTTGTGTTGCGAGCATTTGACTGCACTGATGCTAGGGAGGGATGCGTATGCTGCCTTTAGGCATCGTCGATGGCGTGCACAACCTTTGCGACGGTCATGAAAAAGGTCGATAGATGGTCGCGGCCAAATTCCAGCTCCCGCATGAACTTTTGGTCCAGTTGACCGGATCTGTATACTTCGCCTTTTGCGCTCTTGAATGACTCTGGCACATAGGTGATTGGTGATTTGTCCATGGGCGCCGACTCCAGAGGAATCTGGAGAGAGAACTGGAGGGCTGCACGACAAAAGCCGTTGCCGAATCAGCATTGGAGTGGTGGTAGCATGATTCTCAGGTGTGGCGGCAACTCGACTCCAGGACGCGGCCGCATTAACTGCAGCAGACTAACGGCCCGACGGGACCCGCTCGCTGACCATTGAATCCATAGCCCAGGAGATAGCTCGAGTGCACAGCGATGAACCTACCACCCTTCGCGCCTCGGAGCAGGCATGACACCGTATTGACGATTTCAAAGTCTGTGATAACCTGGGAATCGACGAGCTTGCCGTCGGGCCCAACTTCGCATTCGCGCTGGGCATCTTCGTTCTCAATCTGAACTTCGACCTGTTCCTGGCGGATTGACTGGATCACGACGCCACTCAGCTCTTCGTAGATCTCCGCCATCTTGGTGAGGTTAGAGATGGATTTCAACTCGCTTCCGAGTTTCTTTTGCTTCTCGGTCTCTGCATACAAGGCGCTCTGCAGATTGGTGATTCGGAGCCTGGCCTCTTCAAGCTCCTTGCTCGAGAACTCGGCTGCGACAAACGGAGAATACCGGGTTAGTCCTGGTTTGGACGGACCAAGCTACGACAGCGAGTGTGACTTGGGCTAATCCAACTGGATCTAGTTTGAAACACGGCAGCAGCAGCAGCAGCATTCGGAGCAGTATCTTTTTGCATGATGGCATTTGCATCACTGACGTTCAACATGACATGCATGCGCTGACTATGGCTCAACCTACCTTTCGACTTCCAGCTGGCGTTTTCGATCGCATTCATGGAGGCTTCGCGGGTGAGATCCGACACCTGTTGTCTGAGCTGGTTTAATTCCTGGCCATATCGTTCCTGGACCTCTGTGCGCTCGCGGTTGAGGGTGCTGATGATTTCATCAATCTTGGCCTGTTTCTGTCGCTCGACAGCGTCCTTTTCATCACGGATTGCTGCAACCTCGCGGTCCTTCTGCTCGAGCTGCGTCTTAAGCGATTCGGCTTCAACGGCTGCCAGAGCCTGCAAGTTCTTGATTGCTTTCGTTTCTTCGTTTTTGGCATCAGCCGATTGCTTCAGCACCGCAATTTCTATCTGTTGCTCGTTGATGAGCTCCTTGAGATGAGTATTCTCTGTTTGAAGAGCTTCCAGCGCCTGCTGAAGATGTTCTGCCCTCTCGGTTGATGCTAGGTGATGGTGCGGTGATGGTGATGCTTGTGTGTCAGCGCTCACTATCATCTCAGCCGGCTGATATCGGTCTCTCACTCCGCCGTGGCACTGCTTCAAAGCTGGGCCAGGGACATTGCCATAAAAGCTTGGCTCTTTCGTATGACGGCGCACCTGCAATATCGGCATCGGGTACGTGGGCACTTGCGCTGGCATGCTGGTCATGCGTTGCCTCCGAGGATGTGGTCGCCTGTGCTACGAGCTCTTGTTCAGAGACCGTCAGGAGCGAACTCAGATCGCCACCAGATTCGTGAATGTGCTTTTGAAGCCGTCGGCGCAGGGATGCCTCTTTCTCATAGAGTTCAGTCATTTGGATCATTTTGCCTTGCAGGTGTGATATCAAGCTATCGTTGGCTGATTGGAAGCGTGGACCGAATGTCGTCAGCGCAAGTATCCTCATGCCCAGCAGCAGGAAATGCCGACTTGCCTTGCTTCTCGTCTTGGACAGCTGCTTGGTACTCGGCAAAACGGGTCTCGGCGCCGTGGATAAGCTCGGCGTTCTTGAGTTGGTGCTGCTCTTGCATTGTTTGCATTTTGGAGTTGAGCTGGAGCGAACCAAGACTGTGTCAGGCTTTGGCTCGATGTTTCCCCTGATATTCCAGAGAGCAGCCTACATAGACGGCGACAATCTGGAGGGACCCAGGGGGCACTAGAGACACTCACATCATCAAATCGGATCTTGAGCCGTTTCAGATCCGTCCGGAGGCGCTGCAGGTCGTCGCTCTCCCATTGTGAACGGAGATCACTCAACACCCGAGTGGACGAGTCGCCATCCAACGAGCTGCCATGGAAATCTATCATAGATCTCCTGGGTGAGTCAATCTTGTACTGCGAAGAATGCGGTCGCATTTGCAACTTCACATGGCGACACTCACCACCGTTGACAGCGGATCCACCGAGCCTTCGGTCCGAGGGGGCTGAATGGCTTTGCGGTCTGTGGGTCTCGTTGATGTACAGAGATGATTCCTCCTTTGCGGAGCGAGCAGGCACATGGCGCAGAGAGGCAGCGGTGCTGGGGCGAGTCACATAGAGCTCTTCGTCGCTATCTGCAGTGCTCTCATCACGGCTATCGTGCTGGCCATCCACGCCATCGCTGAGCGAAACCTCCAGGTTCCCGGTCTCGTCGTTTTCTCTATCCTCATTGCTCTGATCGCTGTCGCTGACGCTGTCCTCATCTTCTCGAGCTTTGGGCGATACATGAATAGAAACCCGCTTCTGCGACTTTGCTGACGAAGGTGCAGGGCGTTTGCCCTCCTGGCTCGGCTTCTTTGCGGCCTTGGCCGACTTCAAAATTCCAGGAGTGCGTTCGGTTGCAGCAACAGGGGTGACAGCAGCACGCCGGGGAGTGCGGGTCGGTGTTAGGCCGGCTGTTTGAACGGCTGCATGGCTGAACTGCAGCCGTTTGGGATGAATGTCAGAGGTAGTGCTAATCGATATGACAGGCTCCTGGTCCCAGCGGATGTTGGGGGCGCTTTCGCCCAGGGTCGATCTCCTGGACTTGCGCTGGGTCTCGGGGAGAGCGTCCCTAGACCTCTGTCGCTTGAGATCATGGTGCTCGTCATCGGTGCGAGGATTCGGTGTGGCTGTTGGAGCAGAGAAATGGATAAGAGAGACAGAGGGAGGAAAAGGTGAGTGAGTGAGCGGTGCACCGTGGAAGCTACAGGTGGTGCGCTGGCATGCAATGGACTGCATGCTCCGCGAACGGATGGATCGGTGGTGAGTCAAAGCGAACTCGTCTGCACTGCAGCTCGACTATCAAGCTGTGGCAGCAAGCTTCGAGACCAAGGGCCCGGGCACGAAACATTCATCTCAAGAGTCACAGATAGGTCGCCTATCGATACAGTCAGGTGCATGGGTGTTCTCGTACCGGCCGTCGCTGATCGTGACTTTCTTCTGGTGTTGGAGGCCTGCATTCCGCGGAGCACAAAGGCGGGCTGGTCAGCGTCGTAGCATTGGCCAGAGCAGAGGCGATCACATTTTGCCGACACAGAGCAGCTCTGCTGGGGATCGGCATGGCAACGACACAGACCATGAGTTGGTGCCGACACAGAGCGAGTGCGGGTGCTCGTCGATGGGCTGTTGGGGGAGAGAGATTCGTCCTGGAAGGGTTGCGCCAGGGCGAGGGCGAGACGAGGGACTTGCCAATGTCCCCGGAATTGGCAGAGGCCGAGAGGGAGGCGAGAGGAGGCGAGAGGAGGCGAGAGGCCGGCCCACCCTCTCGATCACGTGCAAGTCACGACACTGCGCCACATCCGTCCACCCCGCCGTCCACCTCCTCGCCACGAGATGGACCGCAGACGCAAGCATGGGCTGTTCTTGTCCACGGGCTGTTTGTCCACGGGCTCCCACTTCCAGGCTCGGCACTGAGGTCGCCTCCGATCCCGTCTGGAAGATAAGTGTCTGGCGGGCTGCTTGGTTGGCTGCATACTGGAGGGGAGGGTAAAAGCTCGGCGAGAAGGGGGGGAGACCGCTCTCGCGAGAAGAGGCACCGCGCTTTGGCGGTCCTCAATCGATTCCCAGCAGTCTCTGATCATCCCGGATCTTGCCCGCCTTCATCGCAGCACCGATGGCTGCTGACTCGTCGCTGTCGTTTGTGCAGCTGCTGCAGAGCCTGCTGGCACACCACTCCGCTGGTGCGAGCAAGCAGAGCTACATACACTATTTTTTGCCAGAGCGTCTCCGCGACGCTGGTTCCCGGCCTGTTCCGACTGTGTCCAGCGGGCATCTGCACCGACAAAGCCGACTGCAAGACATGCTCTTCGAGCTGCGCCAGACTCGGCAGTTCGACCGGGCCAATACTTTGGAGATGCTGCTGAACCGTCTCTACCCTGGTGGATCTGCACATCCCCAGCGACACATCCTGCTCGACCGCACCGGTCAACAGTGGGAGTCGCCGCTGGCCAGCAAATGGCAAGAGGACGACAGCTTTTGGACGCTGCTCCTCTCGCTATCGAAGCTCGAAAGTGTGGATATGACCAGGTCAGCATCGGACCAACAAAGCAACACAGAATCTCTCCTTGCATTTGACTGACCAGCTCCCCCCCCCTCGTTAAACCGGATCGATTGAGCCTGAAGCAGTGGCAGTGAATCTGCATATGATCCGATACTCACCTGGTGTTCACCCCCTGTATTTGTGCTTGTGAATATCGGCCCATCAGTCTATCGCTCCCAACGCTGCAGGCTCTACGCACTGGTCCCTCGGCTGACGGGCTGCATCCCGCCGCGATCGTTTTGCCATGTGCTGCTGAGTTTCGGTTCACAGATTCGGCTCTGCATCGCGATGGGCTTTCGGCCCAGAATCCATTCCATATGCTCTACCCATCCAGCATGTTTGAGTCTGGACTTCCCAAGGCGTCGATCGTGCCGGTCTATATCGACAACCATAGCACAGGGTCGACAGGGACGAGCAAAGCGCATCAAGGTATCAGTCTCTGGATTGCTTTGGAAGGGATCGACATCCAGTGCAGCTGGTCAGCAAACGGCAGTACAAGTTGGATTCAAGTCCAAGCGGTGCTGCGGGGCTGGGGTATGATCCATGGCTCATTCGAACATTGGTTGCCCCGTCATGTCACAGGCTCGCCAGTAGACTCGGATGAAATCTGGAATCGCACAAGCCACAACGGTACGAAATATGCAGCAGCTGCCAAGCTGTTTCTTGTTCGTCTCAGTATGTGACAGCGACAGCTGCGGCTCCCATTCGCTGAGCTGATATCCAAGTGCTCTGTTTCCATCGATAGAGCCGTTTCCGACTCGCTTGGAGATCCCATCATTGCCGATCCAGCCAACCGATATCTTTCACAACTTTGATATTGGACGCCAGAAGAAACGGCAGAAGCCCAACACGGATCGGATATCTAGTCCCAGTCCCGACAGTGGATACACAACTGACTCGACCGTGGAAGCACCCAATCTCTGGCAGAGGATCGTGCAGGATTCGGAATACCACCAGGTTCGGTTAAATGCAATCCGACTACTTTGCACAACTTCCCCCCTCGATTGGGCAGATATTGGGACATGCCAACAAGACGCAGAGTTCAAAGAGCCCGGACTCTGCCCGGCATCCGCTGACTTGGCGCCATTCTGTAGAGGGCGCTCTTCTCCTGGGAGAGCCTCGATCCAAGGTGCCGCCAGCCCGACAGCATACCCGAAAACGACGCCGATGCAATCCGTCGGCATTCACCCAAGCCTCCGTTCCTGACTGAGGCGGGCGATGCCGTCTTTGACGCAGTGTACCAAAGGTTGGTATCGATGTCACTGCTGGAGAATACAAGACAGCCCTGATATTGTGACGACCCGATTTCGCAGAGAGAGTCAAAGAAGATTCCTGCACCTGGACCCGTATCGGCGCGACTAATAGAGCTTCTTGCTTCTTGCTTCTTGCAGCTGGCTGGACCATGACTGGAGCTATCGGGAACACTCTCTCGTTGTCTCCGAGGAGACTTTGGTGGAGGTAGTCGATGCACCGCTGCTTCCATTGCATTTCCACGGCATCTGTGACGCCGCAGCGCGGGTTTCAAATGTTCCTACCTGTCGATCTTAACTATTCACTTCATATGATATAATCCAAAGGCACTCCTGAACGCTGCTGTCGGGATTCCTTCGCTGTTTTTCCAGTACAACATTCGAACATCGGCATTCGAGGCTGTCAATAAGGAGCGCAAAATTCGAGTGGAGGGATGCGGCTCAAAAAGTCTGGAGCGGTACGAGTATTTGCCGTGCCATATGCCGCAGGAATCCATTCGATGAGCCCGGAGGCTGATTCATTACCCTTTGGAATCGACAGTCTCATCGATGGCTTTATGACTATTGGAACGCATTACTGCCGTCTGGAATATGTCTGTGAAGTCTTGGTCAACAATACCGGGTATGCCCCAGCAATTATGGCATGCTGTATATCGAGGACTGTGGCTGTGCGTTGTAGGACTATGGCAGAGCGTTTTGCAAGGAGAGTGGGCTGTGATGAGAGCCTACTTTGCTCTTGGGAGACACTGACATGCTCTCCAAATCCACCCTACCCTGGCACTACCCTCACGAATCGCGAATCGCGAATCTACTCCGCGATGGCGGCTCGTCCATGGTTCCTAGAAATCATGGCATCACGGGCGTGTCCTTTGGTACGGCTTTGAAAAGCTATCTGCTGTTCCTGCACCAATTTGCGCGCGACCTGTACGAGCCACATGCGTTGCCGGGCACCAGCGGGCCCCCTACAAAGCCACGCCTGCTAGAGATCCAGCAGCGACTTCGAATAGTCGGACACGTCCTTGAGATGCTGTGTCGGATGTGCGAATGCTCAGTAAGTCGGTGCGCGTCAGCAATTTGGGTCCGAGCAATTGTCAGCACAATGTTGCATAGACTCACGACAAGCACACGCTCCTCATGCGCTTGACCCTTGGTTTCGATGGACTGGCCTAGATCTGGGACGCTCGACATAGTCTGGGATTCCACTTGCCGCGCGGGAGTGGGCTTCTGTCAGTCCTCTACAACGCCGTCAGCGAGCTTGAGATGATGATGCCTTTCGGCCCCAAGCTGGCTGGCGATAACGTACCGCGCATGGTTGTGCGCGCGTTGTTCCTCACTCTGCTGGAACGCTCGAGCCAGCCGTATTTCTCGTGGCTCCAGAAGTGGCTCCACAACCTGGATCCGATAACGCTCACGGACCCCTTTGGCGAGTTTTACATCAGATTTATCAACCCCGAGGAGCACGAGCCCGACGCAGCCTTCACCGACGGCGGACGAATGTTTTGGACATACGAATACCAAATTAATCCCGATCACGAGCCTATATCCTTCCTGGACGATGATTTGAAGCAGCTGGTTTATGAAGCTGGAAAGAGCAGCCTGATTCTCAGGCGGCACTGTCCTGGACATCCCCTGTTTTCTGTGTACGAGCAGGTACGGCTCGAGTCTACACTCAGCTGGATATTAGATGACAGCCAGATTCAGCTGTGAGTATCCGCTTGCACACTGTGTCGCTGGGCGGCGGAGACGAGCACTCGGTCGAGGCTCTATTTTTACATATTCGCGTATCGTGCGCTGGTATATCTCGCTTCTGTGCATCCCAGTGCGCAACATCAGGTGGATCAATTCGTCCAAGCCGTCGAATCCGAGATCGCGATCTGGGAGAGCAAGGCGATAAGGGAACTTGAGCTCATCGATCGTGAAGACTCTGCGCGACGTGAGCGCCTGAAGGATCAGGTACGGCCCCTCCATCTGCCTGACTGGCTGGCGAAATCCGGCATAAGCAGAGGCGGCAATTGTTGCTTCTGGGTGTTTGGCTACGGACCCTTGACACCGATGTATTTGTTGGCAGGCACGGCGTCGTCTTCAAGCCCAAGCCGATCGTCAAAGTGCGGAATCCGCTGAGCTCCGGAGGAAAAAGCGGGCTCTTCAACAGACTATCGAGGTAGGTCGCCTCTCAAATGAGCAAACTCCATCGATCATCCATACACAACTTGTTCACCTGCATGTCGCTCTTCACACAGGGCTATTTGCGCGAGCGACAAGAATATCGTCAACAACAAGAAAAGGCGCAAGCCCAGAAGGAGGCCGAGTCGATGCTCCGCCGTATGAAGCAGGAAGATGAATGGCGGCGGCTTGAAGAAGCCGAGCGGGCAGCCATGCTTCAAGAATACGAGGAAAAGATGAAGCAGCTCACCGCCCAGATCGAGTCTGTGCGGCAGACGCGCGAGACTTCCTCAAACGATGACCTTGGACCCAGCAAGCTGGAGGAACTCTCATCCGCGGATGCTGAAGCCGAGCCGAGCGCGGTTAATGGTCAGTCAGAGACACAGGCAGCAGCAGAGCCCATGTCCGTAGACAATAGTCAAAGCACGGACGACCAAGACATCTCGATGGCCGATCGAACGATGAGCAGCATCGAGCCAGTTGAAGGAGCTACTTTGTCCCTTGAGGGCGTCACCCGTGCTGCTGTCCTCGATGCAGGACTCTCGAAAGGGACGCAAACGACAGCCCTTCCTCCAATCGAAGCACCGCAGGCTGGCACTGTTGCACCGCAAAGTGCACCCGCAAGCCATACCTCGCCAGGGCAGTCACATGCTCTGATAGTCGAATCGTTCCAGCCTCAATCGGCTGCATGTACCGAACGGCTGGAAGCCTCCGCCAGCAGTAGAAGCCTTCTCATTGACGATCCCATGAGCATCGACTTGAGCGCGATATCCGACTTGGTGCTCGCTAGCGGTGATCTCCCTCAAAATCCTGCCGATCAATCCTCGAATGAACTCAATCCTCTGGGTCCATTCGACACCACGTTGCCCTGGTACTTGACAGAGCAGCGCATTCCGACAAGTATGACGCGGCAGCTGCTCCTCGGCCGGCAAGCTGAAGACGAACGCAAAACCGATTCTCCGGTTTCGCAATCAACGGATAATCTCTTTGTATCGCTCACCGAAGTACCGCACCGCGATCCGCTGGTGATGATGGAGCGCGTACTCTCGAATCCCGAGATCGGCTACCTGGACACTTACTCGAGGAGCTTGATTCACTACTCAATCGCGCGACAAGCCCGAATGGCGAATCGATCGCTGCTTTCCTTTCTCATGTTTGAATGTGATTTGGAGACCCACTGCCGAGTTCTCAAGAAATGGTTCCTTGGCGGCGACGAAGAAGTCCTTGAGCGCGCAAAGGCCATCTGCTTCTCGGCCGAGCGACGAGCGAGTGAACCGTACGGACCACTCACGACCCACTGGAAGAGGGTGAGAGAAGGTCTGCGGGATGCTGCTCGAAATGGCCCACGGACTCCGAGGATGCGTGAGATCGAGCTCGATGAACGTATCGAGCTCGTCTATGAGGCAGACGGGGATTTTCTGACCGGTAAGCTTGGTGAAGGCGGGAGGGGATTGATTCCTGTCCTATAGCCACAGACTGCGATCGATTTTCATGGGTGGCAACTGCCAATGCTTACATTTGCCCTGCCCCCCTGACCAGGCGACCAAGATCCCATCGAATGGATCAAAATTCACTACGCAGCACCACCGCCACTGGATTTGATTCTCACCCGCGCCATGATGAGCCAGTATCAGCGCGCCTTCAGCTTCATCATGAAAGTCCTGCGATGCAAGCACGAAGTCGACAATCTCCTCCACCGTGTTCGCGATCTGCGCCATCGAGCCGATCCTGCTGCCCGTGATCTGACGACCAAATTGCTGCGGCTGCGACACGAGGCCATGGTGTTTTCCAACGGTCTGCTGCGATATGTCATGGAAGTTGGTGTGGAAGTACCATGGGCGCAGTTTGCAAGCAAGCTTGGAGCGATCAAGATGAGCTCGATGGCAGCGGCCCAGGGCAAGTCCCATCCCGACAGCCCTGCGGCCAAAGCTGTCCAAGGACTGCGCGACCTGTATCAGCTTCACGAAGACTATATCGCGGATATCCACTGGAGACTGTTCCTGGCAGAGCGACAGAAGCCGATCTTGACCCTGATCGAGTCGCTGCTGGACTGTGTGCATGCCCTCGCGCGCGAGTGCGAAGCTCAGACAACGCACAACCAGATCCAGAACTGGCACGACGAGTTCCAGACCCGAATGCGGATGATGGTGGGCATTCTCAAGAAAATGGGTGCCCGAGCCTCGTCCAGGGAGAGCGAGTGTTTTGTGATCCTAAAGACATATTTGGACTGCAACCAGTTTTGGGGATAACATCTTGTGGACATGAACGGCATAATACAGTACTGCCTTGAATTGCCCACACGCTATCTTGACTTACCCCACACTGCTACGAAAAATCATGATTGCAAACTCATGTAACGGTGCGCGGAACAACGTGAATATCCATGGGTACGGACGCAGGCGACGGCTGGATGTTTGCCAAGCACAGAGGCGAACGCCACCAAATGGAATACGGAAAGCCCGTCCCGACAATGACAGCCGCCGCAATTGAAAACTTGTGCGAGGAGGTAGAGACTGGGTCGGTTCGGTCGCATGGTCCGCAGAGAACCAGCAAGTGACGGGCTGCGGCGCTAGCCAAATGCAAGGGCATAGGCCTCGATCGACTTGTCGTCCAGTGCCAGGACAAGGTCGACGGCGTGTGCGAGGTCCATCGGGTAGGTCTTGCCGATCATGCCCGAGACCCCAACAGGTCGGCTCGGGGTCGTGGGCGAGGTTCTCGGTGTGGGGATGGACTCGGCATCCTTGGCATCGGCCAGGGCGGCAAGCTGATAGAGCCGACTGGTGACGAGATTGTCGCGGAAATGATGGTAAAGGAACTCGGCATCGACCAGCGTGCGCTCGAGAGAGATTGAAAAGGCCATATCGTTGATATACTACGACCGAGGGGTAAATGCAGCGTCCATGGGGATGATGGATATCCCCGCCCCAGCAAGGCACCCATTCCGACGCACGACGAGTGGAGAGAGTTAGCTCAACAGTCCCCACAAACACAGAGACCGAGACCCTGTGCATCAGTGCCAGTAGTGCTCATGCAAGGGAATCGCCATGAGGGTACGGAGGCGCAATCGCCGGTGCGTACCTTCCAGATTTCGTCGGACGACTGGCGCTGCATGATTTCATCGCGGTGCTCTTCCAGAATTGCCATGGCAACAAACATGGCGTAGTCCTGGGTCTCATCTTCTTTGGCAAAGATGGCATCCCAGAGCCGAACCAGCGCGACATGACGGAACTCGCGCTTGAAGAGCACCAGAAACCAGCGGAAGCAGCAGAACAGGTCGAGAGCCTCGCTTTCGAGCAGATGGAGGTGCAGCTCCGGATCGAGGATCCGGATCAGCTTGCCCATAGTGATGAGTGTCGTTCGCATGCCGCTGCCATCGGATCGGTAGTGCTTTTTCTAGAGAACAGACGGTCCAGAGACAATTGAGCAAGACAGCGCAATCTCGAGTCGCATCGGGTGCATCTCAGTATGGGTGCTAGTGCTTGTGACTCACGATCCACCTTACCATCCGCTCCATCAGGGCGTAGAATGTCCAAAATGCATTGGACTCGTCGCCATCCATGACCATGAGGATGGAGCTGGCCAGCTCAGCCATGCCTTGCACATAGCCTTCTGCCTGGAGATCTTCCTCGGTCTTTTGGTACAGAGTGTAGGGCTTGAGAGTCGAGCGCACCGAGTACGTCATCAAGACATTACGGAGCTTTTCGAGGTTGCGATTTGGACAGGCATCGATGTATGCCCCGGGCTGATACGCCAATAGCTCAAAGCTGGGAGTCGACTGATAGAAATATACTTCGCGATCTGACGCAACGCGGGTTGGGAGACAGTTAGTGAGCAGGCCAGACGAGGAGCGACAACAGAGTCTAGTTCTCGTATGCGACGTCTCGCGTCGTACCTGTCCTGACGACATCCTTGTCTGTCGACGATTGAGACAGCGCAGTTAGTCGCAGCTCTGAGAGCTATCTAGTGGGCGCTTCGATCGTGCCATGATCGAGCAGCCGCAGGACTGAAGAATCAAGCGCTTCCCGGACACGACAGAGAGCACTTCAAAACGCTCCAAATCCGAGGTCACATCGCCGGTGTCATACCGATGCGGTAGAGATTCTCTTTCCAGAATGCCAGCACATTCGGCATCACAAAATCCGGCGTTGGCTGGGCCAGTTCTGGAGGTGCGTCCTGGAGCCTGTGGATACTCTGTCTCCACTTGGACTTCATGCGCTCGTACTCGGATCTGTATAGGCAGCAGAAGAGGTTGGTGATGTCGATTGAGATGCCGAGGAATCATTGGGGGAGTGTACGGCGAGGCATGGCTGCGGTGCATCGAAGTCCGCATACGACAAGGTACCAAGTTACAGCGCGCAAGATTATCAGCTCGACGTTGGTGCTGTACCTTTTCTGGAGCTCGACCTGGGATCGGCTCATTGAGTTGGACGCCCAGGAGTGAACGCCGAGCAAGAGCATCCATACTTCAGGACGGATGGAGCTCTCGATGCCCTGGCAGTAACCACCAGACTGACGATGAGCACAAGGCCTCGTGCACATAAGCGAATGTCGACTGTCGAGAACGAGACGTGCAGGACAAACCTACCCCTGAAAAGATGCGGGTGCGGAGAGCGGGTATATGGCTGTATCGCTCCTGTGGGCTGTGGGTCAGGAAGAATGTGCCCCACTCCATTCGAGTGACGGTCGAGAGCCGGGACGATGAATCGGACGGCTGGCCGGACTTTGTCTGGAGGGATGGGGTGAGAGCGTGAGGCGATTACCATGACGATAGCACCGACGGGCCGCCGAGCAGGACCGCCGAGCAGAACCGCCGAGCAGGACCGCAATAAGCACCGACTGCCCCACAGGCCTTACACATAGGAGCTGAAATGTGCCCAGACTCGTCTGCATCTCCTTGGTGTGGCTCCAGGCGTTCTCGGGCGTCTTCATGAAGGTGTCGAGCCAGACCCTCTCGGTAGTCGCTGTCGGAAGAATGGGCATGCAGTTGGTCGCCCATTCTCTGAAGCAATGCCACTCAACATATGACATGCTCATGAAAGTCGGTCTGCAAGCTCAGCGAACGCGATCATGCAGCGAGCACACTTACGTGAGTCTGGTCGCTTCAGGAGTCGCTGGTGAAGATATGCATATGGCGAAACGGCAGCCGGCCCAAGAAGCCGGTTTGGAGTAAAGTCTCGCGGGAAAGCCGCTGTGAAGGTATTGGCAAAGACAGCATCGTCAACTACCGCCGATTGAGCATGATGAGTCAACACGGCCGGCCAGGTAGCATTGCTGGAGCACCGAAGAACAGATTGCTCGCACTCGGATATGCAGATAGGATTGACTCGAGAGAGGGTAAAGCATTGAAGTCCTTCTCTCACGTCGCGAGCAGCAGCGCCGAGACCATCGGCTCTGAGGGCAAAAGCGTACCCACGAAGATGCGGCGGGTTCTTGAGCGAGCCCGCGGCCATCCTTCCCTCATGGGCCGCTGCTCAACGAGCTCTGGGAAGCAGCGATGAATGCTCTGGGAATGCGATAGTAACTCACTCTCACGTAGCGAGTCGATGTCATCCATCAGGTCGACGCCGCCACCATCACCGTCGCTGTCGCCGTCATCGTCATCGTCGGTGTATCCGTCGTCGGCACGACGACCGGCACGACGAGCCTGCTGCCTGTGGCGATTGGGACGGCGGGGTTGCGGGTGATGCTCGTAGTCACTGGGGCTGTCGATATGGTCAATGTCGCCGATGGAGCCTTGTTTAACTGCTTCGTCATTGCCATCGACTTCAAAGTCCTGGACGGACGGGCATTCGACAATGACGAACGAGTCGCAATATGAGGCGGAGGGGCCATTTCGATCGTTGAACTTGGCAGCAGATCGATTGGCCGACGACGCATCGGTGTCGTAATGGACGCTTTCAAAATCGTCGTCGGTATCGGTCGTCAGAGCGACCTCAGAATAGGATTCAGTGACACTCATCACGGCCGTGAACGAAAGGGCGATGAAGGGCCGAGCCGGGTGATTCGAAATGCCCTGTTGGGGAGGCGACCAAGAGAGTTTAGCCCTGGAGATGACGGGGGGCTGATGAGCTTGCAGGGGCTGAGAGAGCTGATTCGCTTGATGGAGCTGGAGGGAGCAGAATCGGAGCCGGGCTGTTCGAGGTGCCGAGCGCAAGCGAGGAAGAGTGGGTTGGCGCTCCAAGAAAGTCTCTCTGATTCAAAATGTCGTTTGGCATGCACACAAACCAGCAGCAACAGAGTCACAGAGCCAACGTATGAGAAAATGGCGCTGCAGGAATCCGACAATCGCTGCGGCCCCTTCGGCTCTGCTTCCGAAAGGGAGGGCAAGTAGGCCCATGCTTCCTCCCGTTCGCACTCCATGCCTCCTCCTGTTCGCACTCCATACTTTGCCCTCGACGAGCATGATGCACAGCAGCAGTGCCTCGATAGAATCCAAAAGGAAATGGAAGAACAAAATGAAAAGATGTGGTTGCGCGGGAACCGGAGGTATTGGGCACGTACGGGCAATGCGATTCGTCTGTCCAGGGCGAGCAGGAGCGCAGGAACGTCGACTCGAGAAGAGGGCTGTTTGGCTCGGGTCGAGGACAGGCGGCTGCCAAGACGAGGCGCAAGAGCTGCGTCTTTGACGAACAAGAAAGGTCGGTTGGAACGAGAGTGGAGCGGGCGAGCCAGCAGCCCAGAGAGAGGGCTTGCAGCAGAATGAGGTTTGTGGGGGCGGGAACTCAGAAGCAGACGGCAGCGGCGAACGGTATGGATACGAATGCGGGGTGATATACGGCCGTGGGCTCGTGGCTGCAATCGGCGATGCTGGGTCTGAAAGGAGAACGATGACGGCCGCCAAGACGGCAGGACTTGCTGGACAAGAGGGAGAGGGAGGGAGATGTCCGCCCGCGCTCCCGCATGCGGATAGTGGCTCTGGAATGACGACCACGCATGATTCTGGGGGGGGGGCAATGGCGATCGGCAGACATGTGTCGATGGAGCCATGTGTCCATGGGACCGACAGCAACAGCGGGGGCGCAGGCCATGTTCGGACAGACGGGCGATACGGAAGTTGGGGACATGCAATACGCCGTGAGCGATATGCGCGGGTGGTGCTCTCATCGCACAGCGTCAAATGCACCCGAGGAGCAGCGCGGCGTCTGGGTGGCAGCGGTTGCCGTTGAGCGCATTGCATTGTATTGGGGGGGGGGCAGCGGACAGGTTCGAGCAGGGCGAGATAGGAAGGGAGAGGGGAGGGGCAGCGAAGAATCTGGTCAAGTATCCGATCTGGGACTCGGAGCGAGGGCTTTGAGAGCTGGAGTTTGGTCATGAAAGCCAAGAAGGATGGAGCCAAGGGGCGCCATGAGCAGAATCATGGGGGAAACAAGGGCAGGTAACAAAACCAGAGAAGGGGTGGGCTGCATGAAGGGGAGAGCGTCATTTGGACGGCGCATGGGAAGAACGAAAAAAGCGACATTGTTGATGGCAGTGCGAGGGATTGTGCCCACGAAACGCCAGGGCGAGGGGCCCATCGGACATGTTGGAGGAGATAGAGAGGACCGAGACAAGCAAGTTCGCAAACGAACATAGCGACTGCCTTCAGAAAGGCAGAGACCATGAGAGGGGAAAGAGGGAGAAGAACAACAGGTCAAGAAAGGGAGGGGGAGGCCGGTGAATGCCACAACTGCAAGTCAAAATTCAAACAGAGAAAAAAAGAAAATAGAAAATAGAAACACAGCAAAACTATGAACAAATGGAGGTCGACGGTGGTGGAGTTGGAGGCGGTGGCTGGATTGCGGAGGGCGGGTGCGTCATTGAAGGGCAACACGAGCGAGAACAGTCCACCAGAGACGCTGCTGCCGAATCGTGCTGGATCCACCAAAGACAGGGAAGGTTCCAAAAAAAGCAGGGACTGGTGATAATGATGGAGTAAGAATGAGAGCATATGCTGAGCGGAGGTGTGTGACGCGCATAGGAGGCTAAGCGGAAGTGCTGACGAAGGTGGAGGAGAACGATCGGTGCCAGGTCCAGGGTTGTGCATCAAATACACCAGGGCCAGAGAGGCAGCTGGACACCTGCGGATGCTAAGCACTTAGCGAATGTGATAAGTGTCCCTGGACATGAGCCCGCTCTGGCCGCGGAGGGTTTTGATCCGTTTCGATACACGGCGATCTTCAGACTCGGCCGGGCGAACCCCCAAGACCGACTTGGCAGGCTCGGTTGCGATTGCGGTTGCGATTGCGGTTGCGATGGCGCTCGGCTGGGCACTGTTGACCACCAAGGTCGCAGTCTGAGCCGACAAAGTGCTCGCAGCATCTTCCTCGGCCATGATGGTGTCAACAGGGGTCAGGCTGGCACCATGAGGGCTGGCCAGCATCGGGTGTTCCAGGATTTGCTCGGCAGTCGGCCGCAGGCTTGGGTCAGGATTGAGCATACTTTCGATCAGATCGATCATGATCTGGGAGGCTGTGCTGCTCAAGTCAAAGTCGCTGAGGTCGCCAGACCTGAGCTTGGTCCAGACTTCGCCGTTCCCAGGCAGGTTGATGCTCGTGCACAGCTCGAGCAGAATCATTCCCAGACTATTGCAGGTGTGAGTGTACGTGTCAGCAGGGAGCATTTCAAAATGAGAACCAAGGCGTGAGTAGTTCTAGAACGGGAACGGCAGCTATAGTCGGAGGGGGGGGGCGCAGTTACCTGAAGATATCCGCAGGCTTGCCGTACTTTCCCTTCAGGACCTCGCCAGCGAGATAGTTCCGATCGCCTTCGCGCTCCATGCCGCGGGTGATAGGCATCCGCATGGCCATACCGAAATCGCCCAGCTTGAGGGTATTCTCGTCCGTCAAGAAGATGTTTGCAGGCTTGAGATCCAGATGAATAATGTCCTGGGTGTGCATAAAGCACAGTCCCTATTGGTACAAGCATGTGTCGATGCACCAGATGTCGATGCACACACGGCGCAATTGGAGTAGGGCAGGCGGTGTGGTCGCAGTAGCGGCAGTGGATAGAACCGGTTTGATATGCTTAGTTACTGCCGAGCAATGTCAGAGCACAAATGCAGGCAGAGCTGCGCGCCCAGAAATAGGCATGACCTCCCTCCCCCCACGACAATATAGCGCCGATGACCAAACACAGTCGGCCGTTTGCATACCGTGGCAATATCCCTAAGGATCATCCAGATCTCCTCCTCGACAGGAATCACCTTGGACATGTAGCTCTCAAGACTGTGCCAACGTTTGAGGGTATCAGGTAAAGCTAGGCAAGAACACTTGCCATCTGGAAATGCACATTGTCCAAAGCAAGACACTTACCTCCCGTTGGCGCAAAGCTCAAGCTGCATGTACAGATGGCCGTCCTCTTCCCACGCATCAACAAGCTTGACAATCTGGTCGCATCCAGCAAGGTCGTACATGATGCGCACTTCGTTGAGTTGGGCCGATCTAATTTATGTGGTCAGTGTGAGCCAGCGGTCGATTTCCACAATATCCAGGGAGCAAGGAGACAGCGAAACACAGCAAAAGTCCGTGCTCGCGACCTTTCCAAACGGCCAGCACGGGGAACCGACAGATCGACGCCGTACCTGTCCTTCACGCCTCCATAGGGCTTGCGGGATCGTTTGATGGCATACATCTTCTCATCTTCTTTGCTGCGGACCTTGAAGGCATCCGCAAACGAGCCCGTTCCCAGCTTGGAGACAATGATAAAGTTCGAGTCAAAGTATTTTGGGGGCAACGCTGGCAACGCTGGCAGCACTGGCATCTCCGGCAACTCTTGCGACTCTTGGGGATCAAGAGAGCCGGGTCGGTCGGCATCAAGGAGCGAGCTGCTACTGGCCAACTTGCTCGACTGAGCCGAGCTCTTGGAGAGCGGCGAGGTCGGCGGGTGTTGCGGCGAGGACGATATCGACGACGTGGTCGACGATGTCGACATGGACCGTGACAGACTCAGAGAGGGAACTTGCTGCGCCTTGCGCTCAATCGCATCCACCGCCTTGAAGTAGTCGGGGCGCAGAAACTGTGACTTGTGGGTGCTCAGATGCCCTTGCGCAATCGATTGCGGCGTCAGCTGGATGACGTTGCTCGGCGTGGGTGTCGGGGCAAACAGATTCCGGGGCGTGAACGGAGTGGTAAAAGGGGCGATGATGGGAACCGGTGGAAGAGAGAATTCAGGAGCGCCGTCGTCATCGTCGCTGCTAAAGCACGCATGAGGCTTGGCCTGCGGGGGGCGTTCATGCTGGCTATCGTCACCCTCCATTGGGCTTGTGGAAGCCCTGGCGGGTGTGGACAGCCGCTGGGCATAAGGAGTGCGCGAAGCCTGGACTTTGGAATTGCGAAGCCACCGCGGCTTGGCGGCCGGAGTCTTGGTGGTATCTCGAATCCGGCTGGTGGTACCGGGATCGGAGGGGTTGGGTTTGGCAGGGGTATCGGGGATGGTCTTGGAGGGCGTGCTCTGATGCTGAGTGCGGCTGGGGTATTTGGACGACAGCTGGGTATGGTCGCTGTCGCTGGACAGGGTAGATCTGGCACCAAGCGGAGAGGGTTGGTTTTCGACGTCGGCGGATGCAGGCGATCCGAGAGGCTGAGTAAACGGATTATCCGGTGACTCGGAGGGCGAGAGGAATAGAGGCGCAGGGGCCGGTGTGCTTGGTGCTGGAGGCGAGTGAGTGAGTGAATGAATGAATGAATGAATGAGTGAGTGAGTGAGTGAGCCGAATCCAAAGCGGGCATCGTCGGCTCGAGGCATGGATAGGCCGACAGACTCATTGGGCGGCATGCTCCACGAGCGGCGCGCGCGCCAGGACGATCTGAACTGCGCAGTGATTTCGCCGCCGCCAGGGATATCCCGTCGAGGGGCAAAGGCATTCGGGCAGCAGTCGCCCAGGGCGGTCTGGGGGGGGGGATCGGCCGACTTACCAAAGAGACGCATCGGATGACACAGCGGCGGACTTGGCGTTGTAGAGTCGCTCCGGAACGACGGCAGGCCCAGCTTGGCCGGACCGCTGGCTTCCGGAGACTCGTCCGAGGCATTCTCTGACGAGAAATGGACATGCTTGGGCCGAGTCGAGGGCCGCGGCGAGTTTGCAGGCGAGGTGTCGTAGGCGGGATAAGGCCGCTTCAGGCGTTTCGTCAGGGGCGTACTTGCGCTTGGCCGGGTGGGTGTGGATGGCGGCAGACCGGCACCGCCTTTAAGGAGACCCTGCTTGCCCGGCCGCATAACCGATTGATTGTTGCTGGGCGAGTGTAAAGGATCGTTGAGCGACGATATAAAGGGGTGCGACAGCACAAAGTCGTACTGCTTCTTGATGGGGGTATCCGGGGTCGGCTGCACGGCATTCTTCTGCGGAGCCCGCGATTTCTTCGTGAGCGTGCTCGTGAGGCTGAATGCGGCTCGATCCGGCTTTACTGGCCGAGGCGCCTGCGGTGTCGAGAAGACATGCGGCGTGGGCGATGGCATCGCAGACGATGCCGAGGCGGCGGGTTTGGACATGGCTGCGTTCGCTGGCAAGGGCAAAGGCAGGGTGGAGCGGGGATGACAGGGGAGCGATGACGGATGCGTGGTACTCTGGCTGACGAGGGCGAGGGTCGACAGGGAAACACCTCGAAGGCAACGGCAAGAAGGGCGACGAAGGGCAAGGCAGAGCCGAGGAAGCTACGAAGCAGACCAGAAACGAGGGGGGGAGCTGTTGTCCACAATCAATGTGTGAGCAGGAGCAAGCACTGGCAGCGCACTCGCAGTGTTGCTTTCTCGATAGAAGCGCTTCGATGCAGTAGCACAGATCTGCCGATGACGTATCGCAGGCGTATCGGAGGTGATTTCGCAGGTGTATGTATCGATGGCGTGTCCGGCGGGTCGAGAGGCAAATCCGACAAGAGCGTTGATGGCAGCACAAGAGACGAGCAGGGGAAGGAAGGAAAAGGGGCAGTCCTGGCGTTCGGTGCTCCTGTGCCGGTGGGCGAACGTGACGGGGAGGAAGACCGAACGGCAGATGGAGGTCGAGAGGCGAAGAAGAGAAGCCGACGGCGCCGTGGTCTGGGCTCGGGGGCTGGAGGGGGGGGGTCGCAGGGATGAAGGCAGTGCGATGTCGATGGGGCGAGAAGGCAGAGCAGCAAAGGCGCAGAGACTAATGGGCAAAAAAAGGGTGAGAGGACGAGCGAGGCCGCGGCGGGCTGCGAGGGCCTGCAGCGAGGGCACAGCAGCAGTTGCCGGCACACCTGCAGCGAGACGGCGCGGCTCTCGCTCGGCTCTCGCTGGGTATGTTGGCTCCCATGCTGACAAATCCATTTCAGCCGCTTTTGGGAGGGCATGTCGTACACAGGGTCCCGCCGCAGCCGCTGCTTTGGGGGGGGGCTGTCGCAGCTCTGCATCTGCGGCCAAAGCAGGGCTGCGGGTCATGGCTGCGGGTCATGACTGCGGGTCGACGGCGGATGTTCTGGCAGATCCTGGTCGCGGTCAGGGGCAAGGGTTGCGGCGGATGGCTCTGGTTGGCCTCGCGATTCTGTCGGAGGGAGGAATATCAATGCAGTCGGGCGATTCGTGCGGGACGACGATGTTGGTCGGTCATGCCGGGCAATCATGCTGGCTGGGACGAGCCACCGAGACTGAGCCAGGATATTGCATTGCCAAAGGCGCATCCGGACAGCGGCATGTCCAGCGCGGCGAGATGGTCCGCGGCAACGGGGGCGTTTGCTGGACGCTCCGCTGGGGAGATGAAGAACAATAACTGAATGGCATTCAGTCCAAAGCGACGAGAACCACCACCGTTCAGTTGCAGAAGGCAGCCGCGACGTGAGCCCGGGAGTTTCTTGAATAATCGTATTGTCATTACACATTAGAGTGAAGGAGGAAACGAATGAGCGTGGGAGATGAAGGAGGAAGGAGAAGGGAGGAGGGAGGAGGGACAGCATTATTGGAGGGCGTGAGCAATCCAAGACAGAGCGGCGGCGTCAGAGGCAGCGAGCGAATAGAGCTGGGAGGACAACCATGGGAAGTGTGGAGTGTAGAAAGGACACAATCGTAAAGGCGAGATGTTGAAGAGAAATGAGAGACAAAAGAGTCGTTGACAGTGAAAAGTGAGAAATGAGGGGGAAATGGCGGTGGAAAATATGTCGAGAGGACAGAGAGAAGGAAAGAGATAAAGAAAGTAAGAAGAACAGTGCATGCAAAGTGTGGTGTTTGCACTCTTGACCGGCTCCGTCGGATCAATGGCCCCGACGACAGGCGAGATACCAGGCCTGTCGACTGTTGCTTGTTTCCGGGCCAGGCGGGTTTGTTCAGTTGGATTTTGGGTCGCCTTGGGCTTGCCGAAGCGAGTCGCTGACGACATATCTATAGAAGAGCTCGTCCTTGAAGTGCATGTGGCTGGATGGATACATGTGTTCGAGCCATTTCATGAGTTTCGGTCGCGCCATGCCACCCAGAAGCAAGCCAGAGATATCGCGTCAGTCAAATCAGGCCAGCAGGGGTTATCGTGGGGGTTATCGTGGGGGGGGGCGATTCCGGTCTACCGAGTAATCTAGCGAGTGCGTCGCTTCTCAATCAACCAGCTAGATCCCCATGCATCCACACGTTTGATTGACCTATACATCCAGGATGTCATCGGCATGCAAATCGAATCAAGCTGCGATCATGTCGCGGCCAGACGCGATCTCACAAACGCACCGAATTCCCGGCGGCCGGGCATCTGCAAACGCTTGTATGGCATCGGCAACCGAGAATCCCTTGCACTCGATCAAATAGCAACCTGTAAGGACCAGGAGTATCCCGAAGAGAAGCGTCAGGGCCGACGAACGGAATACGATCGACCGAGTAAGCATGGTCAACGCCAAGTCCGCCGACAGGCGTGCTCTGCTCGAGGATCGACTCCAAAGAACGGAGGGCTCGTTGAGATGGTCACAATACTTACAGATCAAGAATCCAGTTCGATTAAATCCATAGTGGCAGTGTCTGTTGGGCCGAGCGGGGTCAGCGAATGCCTGTCGGTAGAGCGGGGTCCTTGCCAAGCATCCCCAGATCTGACTTCCCACCCCCCCTCTCTCTCCCGCCTATCACACAGACCACGCCTCTTACACGGCAATGTGGCGATCCGGATTCTCGGCCCAGAAGCCGTCAACAACAGCTTTGAAGTCGTTCACGTTGCCCTGGCTGGGAGGAATCTTGGAAACAGTTGAGAGTTTGTGGTACTGACAACCTGACTTGACGAGATTCTCGGGCTCGTACGGCGGATGATCCAACGAGATATCGATCACCTAGGAGCCGTGGTGTTATGTAGGGGTGAGTGTGTGAATGTGTGAGTGTGTGAGTGAGGGTAGCCAAGAGGGGGGGAACTGTCTCACGACAAATACAGAGCAATTATTCCTGTCGCTTCCAGTAACATAGGCAAAAATATCCACCGCATAACCTACCAGGCCGATCTCGGGATTGCTGGTTGCAAAAGCCACGGGCGTGTGTTCGTCGTCGTCTTCCTTGAGAACCTTCATCGGGCGGAAGAACGATCCGCGGACCGCAGTCGTCGCCACGGGCGTGATGCGCTTCCACTTTTGATAGCTGGCCAAGTTGGAGTTTTGTGCATATGTGGGACCGAGGGGTGGAGCGTGAAAGCGGCCGGTAAGCAGGAATGTATTGGGAGGCATGGAGGTGGGTGGGTGGAGGGCGGTGTGATGGAAAGGGAGAGGGGAGAAGGACAGGGAGCAGTCTGGGAGCAATCTGGGAGGGAGCGGAGCGAGATGGTGGTGCAAGAGGGTATGTATCCTGATATGCTATGCCGGCGAACAGGGTTGTGGATTTGATGGATAGTCCACAGAAACCAGTCTGGATGGAAGTCCACAGAAACAAGTCTGGATGGACAGTCCACAGAAACAAGTCTGGATGGATAGTCCACAGCGATCAGTCTGGACGGACGACACGATGTCGCCGACCAGTCGAGAAGACGACCTACTTTTTCAGCCCCCATTTCGGCACACCCTCCGTTTCCTTCAGAATCTGATCGCGCAGTGAGATCTGAGGGACAGGATATACGGGACCAAAGGAGAGCATTTGGAGGTATCAGCGCCGATCGATCGTTCCTTTCCCTCTTTCTCTATCATGCTCGGCAAAATAGAGCCGACCACCATGGGCTTGGCACACTCTTGTCACTCAATACCCAGGATACCATCGCGTAGTTACAGCATCCAATGACAAGAGCAGTATTCGGTGCAAGACCACCGGGCCAAATCAACGCGGTGCTGTCGGATGACTTGCCTCTTTGAGACCCACGTCCGTCAGGAACTTGTAGACGATTGCATTGACAATGTTGGGGCTCTCAAACATGACCTGAGGACGACAGTTTCTTCAGTCAACGCGCACACCCGCATGGGAGTGGCATTCTCCTGCCCTAGAAAGCGGCAGTGCTGCTCAACAGCTTACCGAATGACCCACGTTCGGGACGACAAACAGATCCGAGACGCAGGAAGAGCCCGTTGCATGCTCTTTGATCACGGCTGCCGAGTTGGCGGGGACGGCCTTGTCGTGCTGGCCCGAAATCTGATGAATTCAAAGCAGCGGTGAGCACGACGACGCCGGTAACAGCCGCAGCGATGGCGGGTCGCTCGGCCACTCAGCTTCGCCTCAGCATAGACCGAGCGCATGCGGTGCGTACCAGCAACAGGGGGGCCTTGATCTCTCCATAGTCATTGGGCGTCACCCAGTTGATGCCCTTGTAGTACCGCTTTGCCGTGGTTGTTTTGACCGAGGCGTTCCATTTGAGCTGGAACTCACGCACGACCGTCGGCGCAGAGGGAGCGACGTAACGGTTGACAGATTGCGAGTTGATGCCTCCGTACCGATCGCGCCAGCGGAAGACCTCGATCAGCGGGGTCGAGGTTGACACAAAGCTGTTGACTCGTGCCTGATCGTGCTCGGTGTGCAAAGCCTTGGGGGCTATGAAGACGATGGCCTTCAGCAGCGACTCGAGCCGCTGAGAGGCCTTTGTGGCGATGGCGCATCCGTACGAGTGACACACCAGCTGGAGGGGAAGCAAGATAGACGACAGAGTCAGAGGCATTTCTGGAGCTGCATCGCGGATACAGCGGCTGCCGCTGCAAGACAAGTGTGGCAACGCTGTCATGGTGACGCCGATTCTTTGAGGGTGCATGATCACCGGTACTGCCACGGCGACTTTGGGCGGCTCGTGTTCATCCAGCAACTGCTCTCGATCGAAAAACATACAACAAACGAGCCGATGCTGTGTTGGGTCTGGATGAGCTGCACAAGGGCAACCAGGTCGTCGACCAGGGAGTCGGTCGTGTAGTCCTCGTCTCTGGGATATCAGGTCCGTTCGTTGCCGCAATCGATCCGCGTGGTAAGATCCGATTTATCGATACCATGCACCAGGGTTATGAGTCCGAGTCATGAGTCAATGCTGTGGGTCAGTGCCATGAGGTGATATCACGAGCTGGTGCGAGAACGTTGTCGCATAACCCGCACTTGTGCAATGCGACTCACCTGAGCGTGGCTGCACTTTGTCCGTTGCCGACCATATCGTATGCGGCTACATTGGCCACAGTCGAAAAGTGTTCGCTGGAAACCAGGGGACGAGCAGCGTCAGCAGAACGGATGGCTCAGTAGTTTGCCACTCCGTCATCGCGGCGAATGGCCGGACGCGGGCGATCTATCGTGGCAGCCCAAAGTTGGACAGAGAGCGACAGTGGATCTGAGCTCGGTGCTCAAGCCAGGACCCGGTCGGTCGCTCAAGCTCAAGCTCAAGTTCGAGTTCGAGTTCGAGTTTGAGATCCTGGGTCCAGACCCCCGGGTCCACCTGGAGGGGGGGGGCACAAAACCTGGGACCGCAGTCCAACTTACATCTGGAAGACAAACTGCTCCATTTGTCCGCCCATCCCATGCACAAAGATGATCTGCAAGGCGCGAGTGACGGAGACAAACGGCGAGCGTGAGGTTAGCCGTCAGTTCGTCTCGGCCGTTCGACGACGACGCATGATGGTGAGGTGTATACTGCCACTGCTCCACTGGCTTTGCAGCACCCGTCGTTGTCGATGCACAGAGATGTGCAGGGAATGCGGGACATGGCATACCGCTGGGACATCGCTCTTGAATTTATGCGAGATGAAAACACCTCGGAGAACCTTGTCGCGGACGGTAAAGTCGGTCAGATGCTTGTCGATGATGGAGACGGGGATCTGCGATTGGCCTTGGATGGGATCGGGAAAGGACGCCGCAGCGGCCCCCGGCGATGCCAGCGACGGCGAGTCCAGCGACGGATCGGGCTGCAGATGGGGCGGCGCCGGCAGTTTGAGCGATCGTGGACGCAGAACGGGTTTGGCGGGAGCGAGGAGGTAGTAGGCCAGGGCAGCAGCAACCACCAGGGTCGAGGCGGCGGCGGCAGCAATGGCAGCAGCCGGGTATTTGTCGGATAGCGACATGATGTTGTGGCTGGGCGGTGTGGGAAGCAGAGCTTGACGAGCTTGCAGAGGGGGCACGCTGGTGTGCTGGTTGGCGCAACTTGCAGTTGGAGCAAGAACAAAACGGTGGCCAGAAGGTCGATGTAAAGGTGGCTTGTGGCCGGGCAAGAGGCAGCGGGAGGGTTGCAATCCTGCGACGGGGGGGGGGAGCGGCCCTCAGGCAGCGAGGCGGCTTGGATGGACCTGCAGGTCGGGGGAGGGGACCAGACCGAACAGCGAGCGACAGCGGCCGAGAATAAGGCGGTGATGGTCTTGCCGGGAAACCAGGGCCAGACGAGGCAGAAGGCCGGGTGGAGAACGGCGACCAAGATCGGGCGGGAGCCGACGCAGAACGTGAATGGGCAAAGCCGAGCACAGATCCAGACGCAGCAGACGCGAATGGCAACGACGTGAACAGCAACGAAGGTGGATGTGGTCCTGCAACGGCAAATGGCCAAAGCGATTGCCGAAAGTGTCTGTTGCAGATGTATACGGAAAGCATTGGGCGATCTGCGTGGCTGTCTCGCTGGCGAGGGCCATTGTGTGCACTGCAGCGACAATGGCGGCTCGCACGTGCGACGCTGTGCGACCGCGCATGCAGCAGAGACAGTGGGCGGCAGTGGACAGCAGCGGGCTCTGTGTGACAGCAGCAGCAGCAGCAGCAGCACTGTGCAATGGGCGCGCCGAGCACAGAAGTGTCCGCGCATGTCCGCGGACAGACTCGCCCAAATGGCAGTGCGCGTTTCTGCAGACACAGCCTTTGCCCCGGCCGATACTCGTCTTCTGCTCGCGACCAAACGCTCTTTCGCTCTCTCCCTCCCTCCTGCTCCTGCCTGCTCGTGCCTGCTCCTGCTTGCTCCCGTCTACTCCTGCCTGCTCCTGCCTGCTCCTGCCTGCTCGCGTATCGGTCCTGCCTGCTCTCTTTCTTTCTCACCACTGCTGTCTCTGGGCCATCAGCCATTCCATTAGTGTCTGCATCCGCGGGTTCCTTCCCCCATTCGTCGCTGTTGCGTTCTCTGCTGCCGTTTCCTTGGCAAGTCTCGCCGTCTTTTGGCCAACATCGTCGTGCGTATCCTCTCCGCGTCCTGCCCATTCACGAGATAGTATCGTTCGCTGCGTTCGTTGCTGTCTCGCTCTTCTGTCGCCGTGTAGCGTCGACTACAAGTACCATCCACCCGCGCTGGCTTCATTGACTGCATGCCTGGCAACTTATTTGGCCTATCGCACTTATTCCACCGTCCACTTATTCCAACATCCATCCACTTATTTCACCGTCCATCCACTTATTCCACCATCCACTTATTCCACATTCATCTTCGTATTCCACCGTCCAACTAACCGTGCCTTGCATTCCCCGCGTCTGCTCTCCATCGCTCCACTTCGACGAACAGGCATATACCCGCACAACCCCCCACCACCCTAACCAACCCATGGTCAACGAAACGGCTTCTCTCTCGGGTCAATCCTCCATCTCGTCCCTGCGTGCGCGATTCGAGGACTCCCAGGTCCCCTCGTCCTCGTATTCGTCGTCCTCCCACCCGTCGCTGTCGCTCAATCGCAAACTCTCGTCGCCTCCCCCGTACTCCTCCGCAGACCCCCATCCACCTCGTCCGGGCTCGAGCGCCTCCACTGGCCCTCCCATCCCCTCCAAACCCCCGTCGCTTTCCCGGCACAGACGGACCCCTTCCGATGCCTCGACCTGCTCGTCGATTGTCTCCTGGTCCTCGACGCCTCCAACCGTCGTCGGCCCTCCCATTCCCTCCAAGCCCGCCAACCTGCAGATCCGCACCCCGCACCACGACAGCCCCGGCGGCTCCAGCCGCTCCGAGACTTCCCTGAGTCGCTCGCTCTCCAAGCGACACACCGTCAGCACCTTTTCTGGCGACGCTGACCATCCCCACAGGCCGGCCCATGACGGACACGACGTCAAGTCCAGAAATCGCCTCAGCATCATGTCGCTTGGCTCCAATCTCGAAGACCACACATCCAGCCCCACGGTCCACTCGCTGCGCGAGATTTTCTCCACGAGCGATCCGGCAACCCCCACCCGAACCAGCTATGTGCCGCCCAAGCTCTTCAACGTCGTCACCGTCACCTCCCCAACCCAGACCAAACCCGCAGAGCAGCTCCCCCGGCCGAAACAGCCTGCCCCGCCTCCTGCCCCGCCTGCTCGCACGCCCTCGTTCCGCACACCGCCAGCCAACAAGCCCGTCCATTCGGGGGTGCATGCCGTCAAGAGCTCGCCTCGAGTCCATCGTCGGAGCCACGCAAATACCGTGACCCTTGATCTCGAAGACGATTCGGGCATCTCTGTCAAGGTGAGAATCACAAACAGCAGCTAGTTGCTTGATCGAGCACAGGCCAGTAGATGCAGCACGCAGTCACCCTCGGTGATCGATGCGGCAGAGCAATGGCGCTGAGGGCAAATATGATGAGCAACAGTGCCCATTCCGCTTGGGTGATACGGTTCATGATATAACGACGCATCCATCGGAAGATGATTTGGAGTCCTTCTCACAGCAACCCAGAGGGCGACGAACAACCGCGCAACAGTATCTTGCCAATCGCTTTGACGGTTTCATCTAACAACCCCCCCCCTGGTACCGTATTCCATCCACCGCCTTTTCAACCGCATAGGGCCTGCGCGATATCTGGGAAAAGCTCTCGATCGAAAATGGCTGGCATCTGCAGAGTGGCAAGCGCAACCGAAATGCCCACGCATCCTTCAACTCCTGGGCAAAGGCCCTGCAGACCAGCATTAGCCGCGGGTCTGCATCAGGTTCAGGACCAGGGTCCAAGGTCATGAATCTCGTTGGTGAGATCCAGAACGGCCTCTTTGACTCTGGAGCCGCGTCACGCACCACCGAGGTCAAGATCCGTGGCGGTGGCGGCCTCGTTGGCGTGGGCATCGGAAAGGCCGTCTTCCATGACGACATCAAGGAAGAGATTCCCAAGGGCCTGGTGGCCCCGACGGTAGTTGAAATCCGGGATGTTCATGCCAGAGCACAGGCCGACCTCGCTGGCGACGGCTCTTCGACAGCCATCCAAGGAGAGGCAGCCTCAAAGGTGCCCGAGCCGTCGGTGCAGGACACGCCTGCGACGTCCGCCGGCGACGCCGCTGAGAATAGAGGTCCTGTCGCCAGGCGAGAAATCGTCACAGCCAGCAACTTTGAGATTGCGCCGCCGCGAAAGGAATCGTCGGAGCATACGAACTGCGACATGATCGGTGTGTTCCCAATCTCTTGGCAACTGGGCGTCGTTACAGGAGGTGGCGCGTGGTGAGGTGACGTATGGGCTCACGACCAACCATACGCCGGGCCTCTGTGTGAGCACTCAGTCTAACACTTCTGTGCTTCTCCCGCTGCTCATGTCGTGCCGGACCCTGATGCACTTGGCGAACAGTCTGCGGCGTCAAAACATTCATGGTCAATGATCGCAAGGTGCACGAGATCGAGCTCAAATGCCACGAGTGCGACTCGGTCTTCATTCTGACTGCCGGTCACGAATGTGCCGAAGACGAAGAGATTGTTCTCGAGTCTGACGACGAGGAGGATGAGGATGAACTGCTTGAAAGCGACATCGACGAGATCGACAACACCATCAACGACCTCGATCCTGCCACCAAGTCGCTGTTTGACGAAGTCAAAGAATTGGATCACCACTTGCCGCTGCCGCTGCCGTTTTCGCCTACCGTCGAGACAAGCACCCTGCAGGCCCAAGATGCCCTCGGTGACGAAGCGGCCGACCTCACGGCAGCCCCAGCCGAACAGGACACGTCTGCCGACACAAGCGGTGCACCGGCTACAGATTCTCGCCTTGCCAAGATCGATACCCATCCCTCTGCTGTCGCAGCAGCGAAGCTGCCAAGCCCCGTGGAGCCCGTCGATACCACTCCCACCACCACCACCACCACCACCACCTCGCTCGTTCGCAAAGTCGACAGCGCCGTCGATATCGACCCGTGTGGGTCCAGCCCCGTCTCACCCATCTCCCCGTCCAGCTCGAAACCGCGCTCGATTCACACCAAGCAAAGCCGAGAGTCCGTCTCTGTCCGGTCAGAGCAAAGCAATCAGCGCCGAAAGCCCGCTGGCCTCGAGTGGCTGCGGGATAAGGATACCGAATACGTCAATTTGATTCTCTAAGTTGAAGATGTTGCGATGGCGCACTCTGGCACCTCTGCTTGGGTATGCAAAAGAAGAGGACCCGGTCGTAGTACATGCCACACTGGCCCCATAGCCCAGCACCGCTGCGGGTCGCAACGACCCAGGTCCAGACCACAAGCGTGCTCAACCCGATTCTGCCCTTCTCCCCCTCTCTCTTCCACCTTGTCCCTGGCGCTTGCACCCACCATCTTTCCGCATCCCCCTCCCACCCGTTGTTTCCCATCTTCGCAATCCGCTCATCGTTCTTCATGTCCTTTGTGTCTTTTTGCACCAGCCCAGGCGTCTCTCCCTCCTGGCCTTCCATGCCTTTGTTGCTGCTGTGGCCCATGTCCCCCCCCCACATACATACATACATACAGACAGACAGACAGACACCACTGGCTCGGTCGCGCTTCTGAATCGATCTTTATAATGGAAAAAACTAGCCTTTAGAAGTATACTGGAAGGAGCATGTGTGTGGGTCGCTGTTACCGCTGCACATTCAGGTCGGTATCAGCGCAGCGCCGAACAGTGCCGGGCTGAGCCGAGCGGGTTGGTGAGCAGTGTGAACCAGTTAGTGGGAGAGCAATTTGAGGTGCCACAGTTGTGTGCATGGCTTGATTTATCATTCATTACACTTTATTCAGAAAAAACGGGACAATATAGCCGTTTCCATGAACATGTAGTATGTGCTGTGCTTGCGTCAAGCAAAGCCACAAGAAATAAAACAGATCACTTTGGCAGCCTCCGAGTGAAGACCACCGGTCGCCCTCCAGTCTCCACAATCGACCTGCATACTGTGATCATGTTGCGCGCCGCATTGACGTCGCGATTCCACACTGTCCGGCAGCTGGGATTCTTGCAGCTCCTGACAAAGTGAGAATTCGCAACACTGGGCGCATCGAGTCCTTCCAACCGAACTGGCTCCAGGCACTTGGAGCACACTTGTGAGGTGTTGAACTCGTTCGTCGAGACTACCTTGATGACTCCATGATGGTGATTGGGACGGCGTCGGTGGTGCTCGAATTGCTCAAAGTACCGAGCAAATCGCTGCCTCCGAGGGCTGGATGCATAGCCCTTGCCTTGTCGCCATGACGCATTGCCAAAGGCGATCACCACATCGGTCCGTATCGGGGTGTGCTTCAGGACGGCCTTGCACATCTTGTCGACGGCCACTTGGCGCCTCTTGTGGCCCGTGAATCGATGGTGACGGGCCTTCTTGCCAAGGTGGAAGTCGAGCTGCACTCGCAGCTCCGGTCGCAGGACATGGGTGAGATGGACCTTGAAAGCCTCCGAGGACGACACCTTGGGCGAGGGGGTGGTCGACATCCAGGTCTCGATGCTGAGTCGATACTTCATGGTGTTGTGCCACTTGGTGTTGGACGTATGGCCACACATGTGCTGGTAGTGACCATTGGAGAATGAGACCACCTCGTCTTGGTGGCCCGGTGCTTGGATGACCGCCGTGAAGATGGAGCCGACGCCTGGGTCGATTCCAATCCAAGTGGTACGGTTGGGGTCTGGGTCGCCGATGTGGGCCTGGATACGCTGTTCGGCAGTCGGAGGAGGCTCGATGGTCTCGGTGCGATCGGTTCGAGGCACAAACTTGACGAGACCGATGGTGCATCCGATACCATCGGTGCTGATCTCGTAGTTGAACAGCTTCTTGTTCACGTCCCGCTCTTGGAAGAGGGAACTACGCAGCTTGAAGCAACTGCGCCAGAGACGATCCTGGTTGTTGATGCCGTCATCACCTTCTTCCTTGAGCATGTCCCTGGTGAGTCCAAGGCGCTTCTTTGGACCAAGGAGTTCCCAGAGAGTGACCGTGTCAATCTTGACATACTTGGCCGTGGCAGTGCACAGAGGGACCATCGTGCACACGGCCGGAGGAGTGTCGAGAGCGAGCTGCTTGAGTGCCCAGTTGATCCTGGAAGCTAGCTTGTTGATCTTGGACTTGGTGGTGCCGGGTGCCGAGCTCAGACTTGGCCTTGGTGAACCTCTTGTCGTCGGAGGGAATGCCTTGGGTAGTGAGCTCGTCCAGCTTGGCCTGGCGCTGCAACTCGGTGACTCGGAGGGCGGGCATGTCACAGTCGATCCACTTGTGGACATCGTCGACCATCTTGTCCCGGGCGATGATCCCCACATGGTATGAGAGGCGGTGGAGGGCCCGGAAGCGGTCCTGGTCGCTGCTGTACCGAAACTCGTCCAGGACGTGGCCAAAGTCGGGATAGAGGAACTCGAGATCGGCCTTGGGTGGAGTCTGCCCTGGTTTCTCGAAGAGCTCGAGACAGGCCTCGATGGCTTCGTGCTTATGCTTGTTGGCTGGGAAGACGGCAGCGCAGAAGCGACGAAGGAGTCTCCAGTAGGCCAGGTCGAGGTGGGTGGTGCAGTTGGTAGCATAGGCATTGACAGCCAGGGTGAGAAGCTGACTGTGAGCACCATCAGGCAGACGAGGGGCCGGAGGCAGGTCTGCGTGCCGAGTGGTCTGGTAGTCGCGAAAGGAAGCGACCAGATGCTCGTTGTATTTCTCAATGTCCCTGGCCGTCGAGAGAGCATCGGCCTGGACAATCGTGAAGCATTGGCGGATGAAAGCAGGGGTGGACTTGGAGATGACGGGGACGGGAAGATCCTGCTCGATGCACCGGAGGATGTGCAGGTTGAGCAGCCTGGATGCCTCGAACTGGATCTGGGTCATGGCCTCGACGGTGGCCTGGATCTTGTCGCGGAGAGCGGGATTGAGACAACAGCCATCCATCGTCTGCTTGAAGCAGCTGAACTGAGGGGCGGATGACCTTCCATCCACGAGTGGGACGACAGAACTCTTGAGGGGCCGGTAGTTGGGACACTTGTTGGTGTTGCAACGTTCGTGATCGGTGCCATCGCACTGGCGACATCGCTTGCTGGTACTCGAGGAAGTAGATGGACCAGGCTCGGTGGGATCGACATCCATTGGATCTGCAGAAGCAGTGGTGGTGAGCAACGGAGCAACAGAGAAACAAGCATGCGTGGGGTCAGAATACGAACCAGAGACAGGCTCCGACTGTGACTTGGCTTTCTTGGGCCTGGGTGGCCGAGGCTGGCCATCACCGGTACCCTTACGCTTCGGAGGCATGGGGGCAGAGGATGCTGGATGCCTGCCAGTGGTACTGGTCAGAGCAGAGACTTTTTTTATCGTACAATAGCGCGATGATCAGATCAAGGCGAGATGAGGGAAGAAAGCAGCAGGACGAAGGTGTGGCATTTATACCCGAGAGCAGGAGCCCGTCTACGCGGGCTGGTTGGGGAAGTGACCCTGTTCAAAAATCGCCGAGAGGTTCAAGCCAGGGATGTGAACGTGAGAACGGCGGCTTGATTGGAGGGAACTCAACCCCAAATCGGTGGGGACTCAACCCCAAAGAAGTTCTCGATGGGATTGAAGTCGGGTGAGGCAGGTGGGGTGAAGATCACTGACCATCCTCGGCGCTCGATGCAGTCCAGGACAGCCATTGTCTTGTGCATGCTGACATTGTCCATCACAATCACAGAGTCGTCTGGGAAGCTCGCTCGCTCAAAGAACTCGGCCATCGAGTGTGTCTTGAATGATGTGGGGATGTACATGCGATGCAGCACACCAGAGTGGTTGATGGCAAATGCAGCCGAGACAGACTTGTGTTTCATGTGATTGCACTGGCGAAGCGGAGCACCCTTGGGCGAGTACCCGTAGAGCGGAAAGGTGGTTCGTCTGATCCCTGTCTCATCGACAAAAACGAATCGTCGTGGGTCGATGGAGTGGGCCTGGTCCCTGAACTGTGCCACTCGCTCATCCAGTCGCTTGGACTTGTAGAGGTGTGTTGCCCTCTTGTGGGATAGACCTGCTCGCTGGATGACAGTGTGGTAGAGCGAGAGTGACACCTTCCGTTGGAGGATGGACTCGAGCTTGCATCGCAGCACAGGACCAGTCTGGAACGGGTCCTGTTCAATCAGGGTGCGAATGACTGGACATGCCTGCTCGAAGAAAGTGGATCTGCGAGCTGGGACCCGGGATGGGTCATCCAGCTTGCATCCTCGGTGCCATCGATGGATGGTTCTCTTGGATACACTGAATATGGAGGCGACCTTACGCAGGCTATGGATGAGGGCGTAGCATCGCAATGCGGCGGTGCGAAAGTCGGATGTGTGGCGAATGGTCATGGCCAGCGCGCGATAACATTGGGTAACAAAATATTCGATGAATGGTCAAAATCCCGGGTGTCCCGTTTTTTATTGGATTGCCTGTGAAAACCCTCCAAACAGTACACTGTATTCAGGGGGAAATGGGACACCTGCCCACAACCCATTTGCCAGCGTAGTATGCGATGGCATGCGTCTAACTATGCCATAAGAAATACATCAAATCACTTTGGCAGCCTCCGAGTGAAGACCACCGGTCGCAGTGCAGCGATGCGGAAATCGAGGGTGCTGTGTTTGGCCATGATTGCGATGAGTGGATGGGTGGGTGTATTCAGGTCATAGAAACAACCCCTGTCATGGCTCAACGAGGTGTCCCATTTCATTGTGGAAACGCTGTAAAATGGGATAGCCAGTAATGCACCACGCTCGAGCAAGAGACTCGTCACCCATGAACGGCACTCATCGTGGCATGTACATATCCTTGGATCACGCAGCACGATCTGCTCCGGCAAATGACCAGCGTGCAGACCATATTCGTGTCCCTGCCTACTTTCGGATGCGCATTTTTGAATGATGGATGTGAATATGTGTAGTCGCCCCCCCCTCTCCCTCTCCTTCATTATTCAACTGTAGCAGCTCGGTCTCCAGTTTCGTTGTTTTTGTGTTTGTGTGTGTGCTGGAATATTGATTTGATAACTTCCTCCACCCCTCTTGTCTCCTCCTCACTTCCCCCCACAAGAGTCACGACACTTCTCATCGATTTTGCAGGCTGCTTCAAACGGGTGACTTTGACGAGATATCGTCCGTCTCCTCGAACGTACTCATGATCTTCATGACGGGGTTGTTTCGGATAGAGAGGCGATTGGAGGAAGAGCAGTGCCCGCTGTTGTGCTGGCGGTGGTGCTCGTTCGCATGCAGCGTGAACTTTGAGGCATTGAGCTCGTCGCCCGTCTCGGCGTCCGACAAAACCCACTTGTTCCAAACTTCGATCGGCCTCGCTGGAATTCGGTACTCGTCTTCGCTGACAATGACCTTTACCGGGGTCAGCACCGGCGGCTTGGACTCGTCGGCCTTGCCTTGGCTGTCGAGCACGGGTGACAAGCGCTCACGCACAATGAAGCACTGTCTTGTGTCGTTGTGGATCATGGACCCATCGGCCTGTGTCGAAGGGATGGTAGTCCCGAGACGATGCTTGCCCGGAAAGATGTATCCAAGCAGAAAGAATCGCTGCTTGCTCTCACCCTGGTCGCTGAGGTTGGGGATGCGGCGATCTTGCTGGACAATCAGGCTGTGGATACGGCGACGTGTTGAGGGGCGGCGTGTGAGGGCCGATAGCAAACGCATACTCTCACCACTGCTGATCCGACGATGATTTGATGGAAGAAAAACTGTAATGATGAACGGCCAACGGCCGGGCTTGTTGCCAAACTTACGTGGACCACTGGTAATGCCACTGTTTGGCAGCATCGTCGTAAATCTGGGAGAAGGTGCTGTTGACCATGGCGTACAGCGAGTTCATGAGCATGATGGCTGATTCCCCCCAAAGGCAGCGCAGCGCAGCAGCAGGGAGCAATAGTTTGGGCGAAAGTGTTAGTCGAATCTCTCTGAAATCCGCACTCCTGTTCCCGGCGTATATATTTTATGCATCGGTGCCTACAATGACAATGAGTGTACTCGATCCCGACAGAGTACGGTTGATATGGCAAAACGAGAGATGCATCGACAGCGCCAACGGGAACAAGTCTCCGCACCAATAACCTACCGATAGACAGCTGGTACATAAAATACACGAATATCGTGTATGAGCTTGTATCGCTCTGCTGAAAGTCGTCAAAGTTGGCGAGACCAAAGAGGAACCTGGCCCCGGCAGAGCGACAGGGCAGAGGAGACAGCCAATCAATCAGAAGAAACGATCAAGCAGAGAAGACAGCCAAGCAGAGGAGGCGATCAAGCAGAGGAGACAGCCAAGCAGAGGAGTGTGAGCGGTAGTTCGTCAAAGTTTTTGGGTGAGACCACTGCGGCTGCTAACAAAACCCAACAGAGCGATCGCCAGTGATAATCAAGGCTGCTGCTTACTCGAACAGGGACAGATGGGCTGTCAAATAGTCATTCCACTTGGCCATGCCCGAGTTCCTCATCTGCAAATAGAACGTCTGGGCAAAGGCCAGCAGAAATATAAAGTAGATGCACAGCCACGAGAGCACATCGTGGAAGATGTTGCGGAAGAAGATGATCGCCAGCGTTCCGATCTTGGGGAACCCCTTGGCAAAGTACAGCAGCAGCATCCACCCCAGAAAGGCCAGGATCCCGATCGCGATGGTGTCGATCTTGGCGTGCAAGATGGGGTCGCTGATTGGTGCATATCGAAGGGCCCCGACCACGGCCGTGCTCGCCACAAAGACCCAAGTCGAGAGGTTCTCGGTCCAGCCAGTGAACGACCAGTATGGCTGAGTTTCATAGTGGTGGGGCCGACAAGGTGCGTGGGTTCGGCGGAGTCGATACCATTCGAGTTGGTGCAGAGGGGATGCCCAGTTGCCCCCCGGAGTGAAACCACGGTCAGCTTCGTTAACAAGCAAGAGCGCACGAGGCGTGCCGAGTTGCAAGTACTCCAAGAGCCAACAACTCACAGCAGTGTCGCCGACGAGTACAGTACCCCAAACGATTCAATGTACATCTCGGCAAGCTCCTTGAGGACCATAATCGTGGCCCCGGCGAGCGCGCCGCACTCAAGTATCAGCCGCGGATACGGATTGATCGAGTAGTTTGTCCACTGGCTGTGGTCCGACGGCAGAAAGGCGATCGACAGGGTGATGCACACGATCGTCACGAGGTACAAGATCAGATCGGCCAAAAAGTAGCGCTTGACAAACTTTTCCCATTTGACCCTGAGCACCAGGTTCAGAGCGGGATGCATCAGAAGCTCGGTGTCCTCGTTCTCGATCGCAATCTCGAGGGCGGACTTGATCCGCACCGTGTGGGTGATCTTGTGCGAGTTGCAGTGCGTGACATAAGTGTGGAAGTGCGACGATGGCTCCATGGGATCGCGCCAGGTGTCGATTTCATCGACAGGGAACATGTACGACGAGCACATGCCAAACTGAATGGCGCCAAAGAGCAGAGCATCAGAGCCGCTGCGATACGACGATACGTGGGCTGCAGCACAGAAATGGGTGCATCCGCTCTTCCATCAAGATGGGCGGGGCAATATCCATGGAGTCTATGCGGATGGATAAAGTCCGTGGAATCGACAGGGTCCGCAAGAGCCCATCGTCGAGTCTTACCTTCCAGAGCGGAACTTTGATCAAGTCTAGGACAGCTTTGTGTCCGCGGTCGATGCCGACCAGAAATGGCGTCTGGCCAAAGTGGTTTCGAATCTTGTTGGGATGGTGGCTGGGATCAATCGCCTTGGCGCAGTGCTTATCGATGATGCTCCAACAGCTCTCCGAAGACCCATCTTGGGATCCAGTAAAGAGGCCCCAATAGGCCAAGACCTGGACAAGAGAGAAGCACTGGTTAGCGGCTTGATCGATCCCTTCACCTCCTCGACCGCACACAGCGTTGCGAAGGCATAAGGTTCGGGTTGCAGAGCACGAGATTGAATCCGTACGTGCATGACGGTGTTTCCTGTATCGATGAGACTGGGTGAGTGGCTGTTGAATGTGCCATGCAGATTACATCCGCTCTTCGCCCGGAGACTCAGTGCAGCAAAAGCTGCCCTTGCCACTGCTCCACCGCCGGTAGGCCAGCAAATTCATCGCCAAGCATTCGCTTCACAAATCCTCACCAAGATAGTCCTGTTTGCACGGATCGGCGCCATTATCCAGGAGAAATTGAACAATCTTGGAATGGCCAGATACAGCAGCAAATGATCTGGCGGTGGGGGTGGGAGAGATTGTGTATTACAACGAATCAGCATAGCAACTACTTTCGGGGATCGAGGAGGAGGCCAGAGCAAGGGTGATGAGATTCGTTGGGTTGCATAGCATGTCGCGGACTCGGCATCTGCATCTGCATCTGCATCTGCATCGGCAGAAAACATCGTGTCGATTCGATTCATCGCTGCATACTTACAGTACAGTCCCACTATTCAGGGCGGCCACGAGCAGATATTCAGAGCAAGCAACCACGAACTCAGTCAGTACGAGCCCGCGAATCTATACTGCATTCCTATCGGAATCGCCAGCGCGAGCCGCCTCCCCCCCCCATCTTTACCCACGTGAAGCTGCATTCAAAGTATAAAGCCATCAGCGCCCAGTTGGGAACAGCGCACTCAAATAGGGCTTACCCATAGTACATGTATCCTGATTTGTACTCTCTTGAGCATTTGCGGCTCTTGGCATCGTCGGCGTCAAACTCGTAGCCGCTCACGGGATCACAGTTGATGTTGGCGCCGTGCCGGACCAGGAACCGAGTCATGTTCAGGTCGTTCTTGACCACAGCTAGATGGAGTGGCATCTCGCCGTAGTATCGGAACCCCAAGTACGGCTGGTTGATCAGATCGCCTCCGTAGTGGCGAACAATGTATCGAGCGACGGCGCGATGATTCCCAGACTCGTCCTTGATGGTGTCCTGGTGGAAGTGCAGTTGATCAGTCGAGTCGATGGCGTCGGCGTCGTCAGGCACATTTCCGGCACCATCGTCGATGAAGAGAATGGCGGTATGTAGAATGGTTTCGCCTTCGGGGCCTCGCTGCAGCAGGAGAGACTTGATGTCGCTGCCAGGCATGCTCGGCGCTTTGTATCCATGCAGGGCCTGCTCGAGCTTAAAGAGATTGCCACTGCGAACAGCAAACCACAGCGGGTCCGTGCCGTAAAGCTCTGGCTGACGGAAGGCTATCGGCCGACCAAGGAGGAGTTCTGTTACCAGCGCGACCATGACTGGCAGCTATTCTCTTTCCCCGATAATCTCGAGATATCCCGCAGGCGCTCGCGAAAGATCGCACAGCCATCCATCTGGCAGCATTGCATGCGCTGTTACAATCCATCGAGATGCGGTGAGGAAACATGGCGACAAGCACATACCAATCGATTCTCGCCAACGTCGTGGTGGCGCCTTTGGGGAAAGCATCGACAACGACGGGACGTTCAGACCGACTCTGCGGGGGGTGCCGCTCTTGGATGAGCTCTGAGCCGTTGCCATTTCGCACAGGTTGCAGCGCGGTTGGGCGAACACAATGAGGGATTCGAGCTGGCGATCGGATGGACGCCGCGATCGCGAGTTGGGTTGGCGAAGGGGCCTCGCCAGGATGCGCAATATCCATGCAGAGACATCGCTTGGGTACTTGGTCCGAGCAGGGCGAGCCGATCGGAGAAAATGGGAGGGCCCTCCCGCTCAAACGCATGGATTCAGTGGATCAACATCGGAGGCGACTTGGCTTGATGCCCGACAGCGGTGCATCTTGACCTTGAATGCAGACCGGATTCTGGTGCATTCACATCGATTGTTACAAACTCTAAGCCGCACCGTCGAACGAAACCCGAGTGCCCGAGGGACTTCAGACAGGGTTGCCCGAGGCATCTCCATCGATCTCTTTCCAGCACGTAGATGGTCGTTGAACATGGTGTGTGTGTATTCAAGAGCCAGAGCAAATACATGTGTCCCACGAGAGTTCAGAGTCATTCGGCCGGTCGACGTGATCTGTGGAGTCGACCAGACCATGCACAATCACTAGCTTTGGATCGCTGAGCTGCAAGAGCGGTGCCTATTTCATGTCCATGGTGGTCGCAGCCATCCGACTATCACCTCGCGAAACAGAATCGGGTGGGAGGCCTTGAGGACCTTACTGGCTCGTTGAGGATCTCAGAGCCGAAAATGATAATTGGCATTATCCACAAGACGAACCTTCTCAGTAAACCATCCGGCCGGGGATCCAAAAGCCACGCAGCACAAAGCTCTGAGGTAGATTGAAGTAGTTACCGCGATCACCATAGTCGATCCGGGGTGTGAGATCGGACTCGGTCACATTCACCTCACAGGCAGTGTCATTCTTCTCCCAGCTAACATGCATCGCCCGGGAGAGGAACCAGCCAGAGTCGAGGATATAGGTTTCGTAGAGACCGGTGCAATCGAGCTCGACCCACTCACCCTCCACATTCCGATTCGGGATGAAGGGTGACCGCAGATGGGAAGTTGGCGAGACAAAGATGTAGTTGCGGTAGACGGCCCGGTGGCTCGCCATGACACCATACTCGTAGTCCAGGACTTGCTGGTGATCTCGCGGGACCCATGCCGGGATACCCTCGAACTCATCCCGGACAATATGCTGCACCAGCGCCGAGTTGATCGAGTGACCAGATTTGTCCTCGAGAGTGCCAGGGCTCCAGACGACCATCGACAGCGCCATGATATCCAGAAAGACGCCGGAGCGGGTGTCGATGACTCGGATGTCAACCGTATTTGCGGTGTCTGGGAGCCGATACCAAGCGAGTGGGCTGACGACAATGTGGTATCGGCCGTCGCCCAGCTTGGTGTTGTTGAAAGGGATCAGAAATGGAAGAATCCGACAAGAGATTTGGACGTCGATATCGGTGTCCCAGGGCAGCCGACGCTTGTTCCAGTACCATCCGAGCAGTGTTCCGTGCGAGAGCCAGTAGGGAATCCGGTGCTGGTCGGCAAAGGCAGCCCATGCCCGAAAGAGATCTCGATAGAGGACGTCATACATCTTCCTGGGGTACTCCACCGGATGGGCGGCGCCGCTCTCCAGGTAGGAGCGATCGAGGACAGGTGCATTTCTCTCGTTGAAAAATGAAGGCGCATCGGGCATCAGCAGATACGAAGTGTCGAGCAGGAGGCTCCGGTTGATGGGTGCTGGCCGGAAATCCTGGAGGGTGAGCTCGAGAACGGCTCCCGCTGCTGGCAACTTTGCGTTTGTGTGGGTGTAGAACTGAGGAGTTTCACCGACAATGGTGGAGGCGACGTCATAGGCCCCCTTGAGCTGGTGAAGGACGCAGAATCGATGGCATTATTAGCTCGAAGTGAGACACAGAGCATGGCGGGGAGGCAAGAGATGGCGATGGAATCGAGCACAATGAGATTGGGGCACAAGAGAAACAGAACGACGCTCGTCAATGGCAAGATGGCATGGTGGTCGAAATCAGATCCAGAGCCGAGCAGACTCGGGTCAAGCAGTGGCCATACCTCCGGATGCAAACGAGGATGCCCGCCAACCCGCCAAGTGGGCCCCTTCGATGATGCAAACCACGATCGAGCCAGGCCGACATACAGGACCCACGGCACAGCGAGCGAAATGAGCAGGGCTGCGATTAGTAGCCAAAGGAGACTCCGCCTCCTGCGCCTTGAGAATCTTGGCGATGAAGAGCCCAACAGCGAGGTGGCATCGGGCAGACGGCCAGATCGACGCATTGTCGGGATGGGGGCGAGGGGCCTGAGTCTGTCCATCAACGGCAGGAGCAGTTGGCACTGCCGACGGCAAGAGAGGGGCGAAGTGGGTGGGGGGACCTGCTGGCTGGAGTGGGCAAGATGCTGTCGGAAATGCCGCTGGCCCAGGAGGATGGAGCAGCAGGAGGAGGGAGGAGCAGGAGGATGGAGGAGGAGCAGGAGGATGCTGGTGGTGCGCCTTGCAGGACCTGGCAAAAGCCACAGCCCAGAAACCACTGGCGTTTGGCTTGGGGAGGGACAATCGAAAGTTCTCTGGGACTGCGGGCCTTGGCTGTCCGTTATTCCGAAGGCTGACCGCAACTCATCCACAAATGTCTTCAATTGTCAAGAGGAGTCCAAGGATACACTGCGGGCTCGTTGAGGACACACCGATCGCTACCGTCAAGTGTCAAGTTCGAAACTGCCACACAAGTTCGGGATCGAGAGGCATGGGCTCTAGGAGTATATGCACTCCATACCGAATCCAGGACGACCCGTTTGTATGGCTCCCTCGGCTATCGCAGCCGAGTCTTTGCCGATGGCGAGCTCAAGATTTTTCTCAGAATACAGCTGAGCCAACAACACAAGGGATAACCGAACCTCCAACTGGCCGCCTGCAACATGTGCCAGGACTTTGACAGGAAAGGAAGCTGTCGGCATTGACATTGCATAGGTTTTGAGGAATAGATCGTCAAGTCAGGATATGGATATTCCTCAAGTCCTCGTCGTTCGAGGTTCTTTGGGTCCAATGACTTGTTCCATCAACATGCTGTGCCGCAAGGGTGCTCTGATGCACAGCAATGAAGCACACCGAAATCAACCCGTTTAGCATCACAGTACGAAGGCAAGTTGATGATGGCTGACGCATATCGACTCGCTGGATTCACAACCATGCAGGATCCGAGGATGCGAGATCCTTCGGCGTCCAGACTGAAACGAGCTCGCTGCCGATGTCTTGGGAAGGGCAGAGGAGCCGGCTTGGTGGCGTTGGAACGCGTTTCCGTCTGGGCTGGCAGGACGCACAAGAGAGAGCACCGAGGCAGATTATCGAGACAGCCCAAGAGCGGCCCCCTCTTCCTTCCCCTCGCCGATACCGCCTCCCCTCGCTCCATCCGTCGATATCGCCGTCTTGGTGTTGTCAGGCCACAGGCGACAAATCCAGCCCCGTCAGCTGAACCAGATACCACACCGTCATGGCAAACGACCAAGATGTCTCTGAGGATATCGAGCCTCTTGTTCCCCAACAAGCCCAAACCCCTGTCTCCCAACAACCAACCTTCCCTTCTCAGCCCGATCCCTTTGGCCCCTGGCTCCATCCCGTCGAGTGCCTCGTCAACATTGCCCGCGACGAGCCCGATGCCCTCCTGATCAACACATATGAGAGCGGCATCTCGGAGCGACTCAGCTATCTCCGTGTGTGGAAGCAGGCATACTCGGTCGCCCAGGCTCTCAAGGCTCTCCCTGGCTGGAACGACGACGGCCACGAGGTCATCGGCACCTTCTGCGAGGCCGAAGCCAGCTGGGTGATCCTCTCGCTTGCTGTGTGGATGCTGGGCAAGTGAGTATCTCTGGTCTGGTCTGGTCTGGTCTGGTCTGGTCTGGTCTGGTCTGGTCTGGTCTGGTCTGGTCTGGTCAGTCTGCCTGTGCATGACATAACCGGTCTTTGTCCCTGCCATGACCAGGATCGAGTCTCATCTGTCCCTTGTTGCCATCCAGGAAAACACTCAACCTCGCTCTCAATTTCCCTGCCGCTGTTCGCAAGGCTCTGTGCGAGAGGTTTGTACTTGTGCTCGTCTCACATGTGTCTCAGGAGATTGACATCCCAGAGACCTCTGTGCTCAACCTGACTCGACCTTGACTCCAATCGAAACAGACACTCCATCAAGTACATCCTCTACCACCACACCAAGCCTGGCCGCACCATTGGAGTGACGCTGATTGATGCCACCACGTTCCCTGTGCTGGACAGCATCCCACCCCCGTCTCTCGAAGTCTGTGAACCCCTTGATGATTATGTCACCATCCAGTGCACCTCTGGAACAACGGGTATGTGGGGTGGTCGAGCGTGATGGTCCAGCAGCAAAGCAGATGGTGCAGTGGTGGATAGAGTAAGATGGTGAATGCGGTGAATGTGGAAAGTGATGCGCTGACGATGCATATCCAACCCACAACCCGACTCCTTCGTCCTGCATCCTGGTTCCTCGTCGCTCCCACAGGCATCCCCAAGTCGTGAGTTCTCCTGTGGCTTCTGATCCTGTGGATTCTGATCCTGTGTCTACCTGATACTTGTTCACAGTCACAAGTGATCGCATCACCACTCGCTGACTGAATCCTTCTGTGTTTGATGTTAATTGTTACAGGTTCAGGTTTGCACACACTGGAGCTATCACTATTCGAACATCCATCGGGATCAGCAAGTGTAGTGTCGGGCTCCTGCAAGTAAGAATGGAGGTCGCGATGAAACACATCGACGAGCATTTAGTGATGGATATACTGAAAATGGACTATTCTCAGCCTCCATCCTTTGCGGCCACATTGAGTCTTTTCCTCAGTTCTTTGAACCTCGGAGGATCTGTGTGGATTCCAAAGTCAACTTTCAACGCCGTCGAGAAAGCAATGGACGTTGTTCAAATCTTCGACGATGGCGTTTCATATATTTTTATGGTACGTCGCAAATTGATAGGCGATTAGAGGCCCCTTAATTCACATCATAACAGCCACTATGTCCCTACAGACTCCCTCTTTCATCAAGCTTGTCATCAGCATCGCTGCCTCCCGGAACCAGAATGCCAAGTGGACGAAGTCAAGAGTTATCGGTCTGGGCTCCGAGTACATCCCTATGAGTGTCGTCCACATGACGAGAGGGAGATTCCCTAATGCCCAGATTCAGTCGGGCTACGCCTCAAGCGAGGTAGAGTTCATTCTATCACGTTACATGCTCACCACAGTCGTGATCGCTGACCATATTGTCCTCACCAGACAGCAGTTGTTGGTGCAATTTCATATATGCGGATCCCGAACAACAGCCCCATCCCAGAGAAGTTGGTCTACAAGCTGGCCAAGCCTGGGGTGCGCTGTCTCCTCTTTGACGAGGAGGGCAATATCGTTGATCAAAATGTCTCCAACAGCGGGATCCTGGTCTTTGCCGTCGACCCCGACCATCCCGTCCGCAACCACCCCGACTTTGTCAACGCCGATCCCAACGACAGACTGGCCTCCTTTGGCTTCCTCAGCGACGGCTCGCCTCGTGTCTGCACCATGGACTGGGTCGAGATGGTCAGCGAGAACGAGTTTACGGTCGTTGGAAGGTGAGTGCGATATCCCTGTGTCCACCGAGTGGTCTGTGCCCTCCTTCCACTAGTCCTCCACCAATCCATCCCACACTCTTCATTCTCACACCTCACACCTCACACACCCAGATTCGACCAGAAGATCAAGGTCAACGGTGTCTATGTCGACCTGAACCATCTCGAGGCCCTGGTCGTCCAGCACCTGAGCCACACCATCGCCGACTGTGCGTTTGTCCAGACCTCCGAGAAGAAGATCGTGATGCTGTATGTTCTCCAGGCCCGTCCCACGACCCGCACCGAGCCCAGCGACATCATCCGGATGACCCAGGATCTGCTTGCACTCGTCAACGTCTCCAAGGTGCCGATCCACAACTGTTTCCAGCTCGACGAGATCCCCATGATCGAGAGTGGCAAGCGCGACCTCAAGAAGATCAAGTGGATCGCCGAGAACAACGATCTGCACCAAGGATCCGTTGTGTATCCTCGTCTCGCCCCCAGCGATGCCCCGCTGTTTCGCATCGCGGCTGCAATCTCCAGCCTCGGCAGCCAGCTCCTCGGGATTCCCTCTCTCGACGGCCGCAACTACAGCATCAGCGGGGCTGGGTTTGACTCGCTGAGTGTCGGCCGCCTGGCGCTCGCAATCAAGGAAGAGTACGATGTCGAGATCTCGCCGATGATGCTGCTCTCGAACGGCCTGACGCCCCTCGATGTCGCCCAGCTGGTGATTGATCTCCAAGGCAACCACCCGCTGATGCCGCCGACAGTCGACCTCGACCAGGAGGCCGCCCGGCTCGACGATGCGAGTGTGACGGCCGAGGGTCTCCCTCCACTTGTCTTTCCCGAGTCGCCTCGCGGCATCGTCCTGACGGGGGCCACTGGCTTCCTCGGATCGTTCCTGCTGTACGAGCTGGCTGCCAAGTTCCCTGCTGCCAGGATCTACTGTCTGGTCCGAGCCGCGAGCGACCAGGCTGCCATCGACCGCATCTTTGATACAGCCAGAAAGCTGATCCTCAACCCGCAGCAGACGCACTACCTCGTGAACAATGTCAAGCCGCGACTCGTTGGTGTCTGCGGCGATCTGTCGCTCGACCAGTGGGGACTGACCAACAAGCGATGGAAGAAGATCGGCAAGGAGACCGACATGGTTGTGCACTGCGGCGCCGAGGTGCACTGGCTCGACGACTATGAGGCGCTCAAGGGGCCGAATGTCCTGGGTACGGCGACGGCCCTGCGGCTGGCCACGACCCACCACCTGAAGCCGCTGCACTTCATCTCGGCGGTCGGGGCGATTCCCATGGCACGGGGTGCAAGGACGCCGCTCGAGGAGAGGGTGTATTCCAACTGGAACGTCTCTGGCGGGTATGCACAGACCAAGTGGGTCTCTGAGCAGCTGATCAACAAGGCACGATCGAGGGGAGTGCCTGCGACGATCATCCGACCATCGCTGATTGCAAGCGACAGTGTCTATGGAGGTGAGTCACTGGATGTGATATGGCAATGTGGTGTGGTGGTGTGGTGGTGTGGTGGTGGTGCAGCAGCTCATCTCGGCTCACTCTCATTCTCACTCTCACTCTCACTCTCACTCTCTCAGTGTGCCACTCGGACGACTACATCTGGCAGTATATCAAGGGATGCATCCGCATCGGAATCGCTCCCTCCAATGCCACCCCCGTGACCATCACCATGAATCCAGTCGACCATGTCGCCAAGGTGGTCGCTGCGATCGCAGCCTCCGAGGTGGCCCTGCCCAAGTTTGTGTTCCACATCAGCGACCCAGAGCGCAGGTGAGATGAGCGAGCCGAGTGGCAAGCAGACAGGGAAGGCAGCAGGATGAGTGCCATTCCTCGGCAGTCACTCACTCACCCACACCACCATCCCACACATCCTGTCCCTCGGCCCACCTCGCAGCGTCGTCACCGAGACCAAACTGTTCGAGATCGTCAATGCCTATGGCTGGCCTGTCATGTTCGAGACCCGCGAGCGATTCAAGGCCCTGCTTTACCGACCGTCGCTGCCCAACGGCTCGTCGATGCTGACGCTCATGCATCTGATCCTGAGCATGTCCTTCCTGGTCGACAACACCAACACCCGGTCGATCTATCCGGCCCTCGGTTCCCAGGCCGGGAGGATCGCCGGGCGAGGGCTGCTGTACCTGACCCATATCGGGTATCTGCCACCTCCTCCGAACCCTCCGTCGCCGCTGAGACCCGAGGAGCACCCGCGGCCCAACATCTTCCGTCCCGACACCCACAACTAGCTCGGTGGTGGAGGTCACTGCATGTTTGGCAGTGCCATTCATGGTGCATCCCATGCACAGCCATGGTCCTCCACTTGCACGGTGCTTCACATCTCCCTGACACACACTCCTGATCTATCGCTTCGGAGTCAGTGCACGATATCCAGTGCTTGCCGATGTGTCCCACTCTCACCCCGTCCACATACCCCGATGTCGCCCCAGTCGCCCTGTCGGCAATTGGCTGTCTGTCCTGGTCAATATCACAGCTCTCTTGGATTCTCCATGCGACTCCTCCGTCTGGTGCGAGTACTTGTGGACAGCGACAGGACTGCTCATGCAACAGAGTGATCGAATTGGAGTGTAGATCACCTGAACTTGATAGCCACTCTGGACTGGCACGCTCTGGATGTGGAGTCACTCGAGACGACTGAAATCCCGCAGATTGTTCACCAGAGAAGTC